>NW_008676725.1:1106-28759 GCF_000695815.1 Acanthisitta chloris | reverse complement strand
CCTCCTTCAGAGGAGCAGCTCGATACTCTGCCCTCGGGGAGACTAGTCCAAAGTGTTGCTGGAGATGTCACAGATGACCAAAGGAAGCCAGGAACAAGCTAATAAAAGTTACGAAACTAGGCCGGAGATGCAGGAACTTCCACTCTGCAGCAGTTGCCTAAACGGACAGAAAAATCTAATTATAACTCTTCTACAGATTTCCCCAAATTGGCATTGAACGTCAAACTTCAGAAGCTTCTGGTTATCAGCATAATTAACTGTGGCTGAATGTTGATCCTTCACTTAGAATTTCTTCTTAGGCAGCACCTGCAGTAATGAGTACATGTACAGAGAAGAACTGGTTACAGATCAGGACTCAGAAGAGCAAAACAAGACCAAGGGAGAAAAAAACTTGCATAAGCAGATTTTGAATGATACCAGTCTAACATTTTATTTATTGCATACAAAAGGATTTCTTTTGACAATGGAATTTTATATGAAAAGTAATCTGATGCATACTGTTGAGAATCTTATCTTCAAAGATGCTGCAGAAAACTTAAGGCAATGCATCTAAGCATATAAAGCACAGTAAAGTGGTGGAAATTTTCAAAATGAAAAGCCTATTCTTTTTCCTTCCCTTAAATCATGGTTAAGTCACAACCTTCTGGAACAGAAGTAAGCTGCAGCTTTTTAGCCCCTGCAATAGCATTAAGATCAGAACACTGTGATTCCTGACAAATACCTAAGTGTTCAACATCACATTACAATGTTATGCATACATTTAAAAGCAAGACAATATCAGTAGCCATTATAAAACAAATCAATTAATGGATCACTAATATACCTCTAGTACCAGGCACTCAAATTCAACACAAAGTATTTCTTAAAATAAAAACAGATTCCCCCAAACCTGTGCCTCTTTGTCCTGTAAGGAAGCCAAAATAGACTAATCACACGCCCAGGCTCTCAGCTATTTCACAGGTCCTGGGTTTTTGTCCCATGTCTCTCAAGTACCTTCTTGGAAACTTTTAGCAGTGAGTATCATCAGTCTTCAAGCACTAGTGGTCAACTAACTTCCTTTCTTTTCAACAGTCACTGGAAAACAAAGTACCTGTTCAGTCCCTCCAAGTTAACTTCTATTGATTTCTAACAATGCAGCTTCAGGCCCACAATGACTTTCAGTTTCCTACAGCCACCAATGTTCAAGAAGTTTTAGCATAAAACCATGTCAGGTTTTACAGCAGTCAAATCCTGTGCTGCCTCTCTCCCCTACTCCCCACTGTACAAGCTCAAAGTGGTTCTAAGTTCAGTTTTAGCAATGCAATTAAGCTTGAAAAGGTCCATTTATCACACATGCTGGAATAAAACTTCTCTCTGCTTAAAGCCTCAGTGCCAGAGCTGTTAAGTTTGTTGCCAGCAATACACTGCACTGGCAACTGCTACTACTGACAGATAAAAAAAAATATATATATAAAAGGGAAGCAGCTTTGAGCAGACAGAAAGAGGCATCAAACCAGACAAGGTAATATTTATAAATGGATCATTTTTTAGTGTAAACATAACAGTTCATCTCCTAGGTTTAGTGTAAACCATTTTACATGTAATCTGATTATGAAAGACAAAGACAAGAGAAACTGAAGGTATTTATTATTCAATCCACTTACAAAG
This sequence comes from Acanthisitta chloris, assembly GCF_000695815.1. Taxonomy (NCBI): domain Eukaryota; kingdom Metazoa; phylum Chordata; class Aves; order Passeriformes; family Acanthisittidae; genus Acanthisitta; species Acanthisitta chloris. The sequence continues at coordinate 27,112 of NW_008676725.1, read as the reverse complement.
CAGGTGGCTTAATGCAAGCTAATTGACATGTTCATATATGATCCCCGAGGAACATCTTTTCCAAAGTGACAGTGATACTGTCTCAATATTTCTGCACATTTGCATTTTGCAATGTTGAGCACATTTAAATAAACTATGATTATTGTATGTGAAAGAATGTTGAAGAGCAACTTGGATCCTGATGTGGATTAAAACCTCCTCCAAAGGCAAAATGTTAGTACATTATAACTTAATTCTATATACTATATTATGCAGCAAATCTTAACTATAGAAAATAGTTAAATCAGTGATGGACTGTTGGTAATTTATAAAGAGGGAATCTATGATCAAGGCAAAAACTAGTTAACCACATCATTTGTGTCTCAATTTCTACAGAAATTTACAGGTTTTCAATTTACTAATGAAAAATAAAAACAAGAGACAAGTGGATTTAGCTAACTTTATTATATCTAATAAAAATCCCAAGACAAGCCTGGAATCCTTAAAAACTCTATGAATGCATGTGTATCTGCCAAAAAAAAACCAACCCACCAAAAAACCCAATCAAAAAAACCTCAAAAAAACCAAAAACCCAACAAAAAACCCTGCAGCTTTAAGTCCTTACTGAATGGTTTTATATTTTAAAAAAACCACAAACCAACAACAAAAACCAAACAACAACAGAAAAAAACCCCAAACAAAACCCAACCCTCAATGTGCGCAGATACTGCAACTTAAGTTAGCAGAAGACCAAACAGGTTCTAAGCTTTTCTTCCATTTCCCTAAGAATTCTTTCAATCTGCAAGTATCTACAATCCAGCTAACTGAAATCAACATTTAGTGTTCACTAGAGCTGTTTCACAGCAGCATATATTTAAGTTAGGGATTCAAATTTCTAGACATAGAAGAAAATGATAAATACAATCTGAACAGCAGTCTAAATGTTTAATATTGACATTCAAATATATCTGCATTGTGCTGAAAGTTGAAAAACACAAAAATCTGATCAGACAAAAACTCTGGTGATGAGTATGCTATATGTATCAGTCAAACTGAATATAGTTCATATTCTGTTCCCACTATTAAGGATGTTATTTGACTCAGAACTGATATTGTAAATATACAGCAGCCATTTTTTCCTAATTAAGGAATGTCTCAATACATAATATTATCCTTTTCTAGATGATCTTTATACAATTAAACTAAAATATATGATCGATTAAATTAAGGAGTTTGAGGTTAGTAATGAGTGAAATCATACTTTCAAAGCTTGATACTAGGTAAAACAAACCAAAAAAAAAAAAAAAAAAAAAAAGAGACCACACAACTCTACTTACTAAAGCAGCTAATCTTGCCTGCAAGTTTGGGGTCACAAAGCCCAGAATATGTGCAAACAAATGCAATACAAGGAACCATGCAAAAATACAGTAATGAATTTAAAAGAAGAAAAAAATTGTCAAACCAAAAAAAAATTTATTTATAAATACACTGAAACTCAACTGTCTTCTACATAAACTGTAGGTCTAGCATTAGTTGTACCATGTAGAGAGCCAGCACTCTGGGTTCAATGCTTCCAAATCTGCGCAGGTAAGTCGTGCCATCTTTGGTTGACTGCAGTACCAGGAAGGATGAGAGGGAGCGAGAGGGAGGACAAGAGTTCTGGAAAGCAGTGTCAACTTTCACTAGGCAGCTGAGCCTCAATGTCCACTCTGCAAATGGGGCACTTCTTGTTAGTAATCAACCACTGGTCTACACAGACTTGGTGGAAAAGGTGCATACATGGAAGGCGCCTGTTGTCAGAGCAGAGAAAGTCGTGTTAATAAAGCATTGCCAGAGCAATATTCCCCCAGGAAAACACCATGTAGGTTTGCTACTGAGCTCTGCTCTTTCTGCAGTCACATGTTTTCCCACAGGTTTCATAGCCTTTCTAGTTGAACCTGCATTCTGTCTAGTTCCAAGAAGAAATGGATATGGGCAATGAAGTCAAGCAACAACTGCCTTGTGCTGTTAACAGTTAAACCTGTTACAGCCTAAGTAGCATTTACTCCCAAAAAATGAAAATTGACAGTGCTGGTTAAGTCAGGGTATCAGCTTGGGCTCATGTTATAATACAGGCAGCCAACTTATGGAAGACAGTAATAAAATAACCTACATGATACCTAAAGACAAGACAGACTGAATAATTTGTGTTTTCAGCTGCAACTGATTTTATCAGCTCAATGACAGGTAGCAGTTGACAGTAACTGCTAACCTAGGCAGTACTGCAGGGCAGTTTTTCAGTGTTGTTTACCTGACATCTTCACCCTCCTCCAATATGGACAAACAGATGGTACACTTTTCCTCTGTGTCTTCTTCTGTTCCTTCCTCCCCATCTTGTTTGCAGTGCAGTTTCCTCTGTGAGAACCAATCAGTTGTTACCTTATTAGTAGAGATGACATCATTGACAAACTGAGTAAAATCTGTTTTTGATACATATTCAAATACATATTTCTTTGAATACATTTTGTAATATTTAATTAAATGTATTTGAACCTAAATGAATCGAGAACTTGGAGCAAAACCCAGAACATTTCAGATTTACCTACTACTGTTAATTATGGAAGTGTACTGGACTGTGAATAGATTGATTTCATATTGCTGCAACCCATCCTTTTACTTGTTGCCCATGTACAAATATCTTAATTTCATACATTTAAAGGCAAGAGGAATCCTTTCAAACCTAATATCTTAAATCACTATTTATCAAGTGCAAAAGAACTGTATGTCAATGTGGAGGGGATTCTGTATTATGATACACTAAACTCCAATTGAGAGACAACCTAAGTTGTCAAAATAGTGTTCCAATTCAAAACTTCCTTAGTATCCAAGTCTTCCTAATGTGATCAAAGGTTAAAATGATATATACCAAGCATCATGAACAATTTACTGCAAGAATAGTCTTAGTTTATGAGTTATCACTGAAGTCTGTTGACAATTTTGCTATTACCAGTAGCTATTTCACTGCTCACAAGGCTAGTCATGACTGCTGGACAAGTTATTAAACCATATCAAACCACTTTGTTTTATCACGTGCAGTAGCTCTTTATCTAAGGACCAACTTTTAAATTGTCCTTGTGAAAAAAGTATCATTATTATTAAACCATATCAAACCACTTTGTTTTATCACGTTCAGTAGCTCTTTAAGGACCAACTTTCAAATTGCCCTTGTGAAAAAAGTATCATTGTAAGCTTTGCTTACAATCCCTGAAATGTCAAGGTACAGAAAACATGCACTCCTTGAAGCTGACATTTCTGCAGATTTCAGCTAACCATAAACACATTTTCCAAGAAACATTACAGACATATCAAACCACTTTGTTTTATCACGTTCAGTAGCTCTTTAAGGACCAACTTTCAAATTGCCCTTGTGAAAAAAGTATCATTGTAAGCTTTGCTTACAATCCCTGAAATGTCAAGGTACAGAAAACATGCACTCCTTGAAGCTGACATTTCTGCAGATTTCAGCTAACCATAAACACATTTTCCAAGAAACATTACAGACAGCCCACAATTTGAGAAATCCTCACCTTTTTGTATTTATGTGGATATGTGCATCTTTCTATAGTTCCCTGTGTTGCTCCACGATTAACATTGCCTAATCGTTCCTCCAAGTGAATCAGCTCCTAAAAATCATGGAATAAACAGTGTAAGAACTATTATTTCATCTACTTAAATACTAATTTTATTCTAACCCATTTCCATTTTTAGAATGACAAACTCTTATTTCCCAACTTATTCAAATACAGGCAAAGCAAAAACGAGTATGTTGTGTGGGAAAAGTGATGGGTTTCTGTACAAAAACGCACACAACACTGCCTGGTGCGTTAAGCTATAGGGAAACACTACTACTAAAAACATTAGAGATAGTTTGTCAGCTAGGAATGGTTGTCAGTATGTTCACACATACTTGTGTTTAATGAGGAAAAGGCAATTAAAATACACTATGTAAATATTTGCTTTCTAACAGTCATTAGGTTTAGAAGAAAAAAACCAAAGTCGCTTAAGTTGAAATACAATGACTGATTTATTTTTCTCCAGCAATGAGTTGATTAGAACCATGAGATGTCACTGAAGATGTTTTCAGTGGTCAGGTCATTAACTCTCTGCATCTGATACACTTTCTCTTGGGTTGGTTTTTTTTTTTTTCTTCTCTCCATTTCAACTCCTGCACTGTGTAACAGGACAGCACTGCTAAAGTTGCCAAGTTTCAACCTCACTAGGAGGATCCTGGCACAGTTATTCAGACACATCACTACCTTTTACCAATTTATCATGTAAAGACTGTCCCACTAACTGGGGTGGTAGCAGAGCAAGACTGACTGTCTAGGGCACCTTTTGTTAACTGACTTTTCATATGCTTTTGTCCCAGTTCACGATGGTTAAGGGCAGTCTATAAACAAAGGGTATTTTCTTTATGATTTTTTATATCTATAGAGAACTAGCTCTACCATACACCCTCCCCATATTCCCTCATGGCACATTTTGGCACGTATCTAGTTTTATTCTATTACAAACCTCAAAATTGCCCCTGAAAGGGCCTCTGAATGATGTTCCATCCAATCCCGATGAAATGTAACGGATGTGAGGGTAGCCCGCCATGTCTGGTACCTAGTCAAACAGCAGACGTTCAGTTAAACCTAGGCAGAACACTTTCAGGATTCTACTGTTCACTTTGCAACATTTAAGTTCCTTTTGCTTTCATTGAATCACTTATTTATACTCCTCAGCTTGAGCATACAATTCTAACTGACAGCACAACACAGACAGCACTCTGAGCTCTCCAAGCATAGCCAGAAGCAGAACAGAAATGAGCCTAGATCTTCTGTTACAACCTCTCCACATCTGCATTAGGTATTGCTTGCATTAAATTCCCAAGTCTCAACATCTCGACCTACATTGCATAAACCACCATAAATATCTACCTGTTTTTATAAGCAGAACAGCCAACAGCTACACATGAAGTTATGAAAGGGACTTGCTACAGATTCTCAAATACAAGTTTCTGGTACCACAGACAAAACAAAGCTAATACTCAGTCTGGAAAAAAACAGCCAATGTTCTTATCTAACCCAAAACAACCAAAAATCTTCAGACACACTTTGAATTTAGAGGCAGACAAGAATTAACACTCAAGTCACAGGTAACTACATACACGCTATATTCAAGCATCCACTGACCTCCTGGCATATAAGAGATACAATCAGTGAACAAAACCAGTGCTATATCCTACATGCCCTTCAAGCACCAGCACTTTCATACAGGGAAGCCAAAAGGTAGTTAATACACCAGGGACCACCCTTCACAGCAGGACTTCTGCATTCCACTTTCACCCCAGCAAGATGAGCAAACAACGGTACTGAGTTTTAAATGCACTGACCTCCTGGCATATAAGAGATACAATCAGTGAACAAAACCAGTGCTATATCCTACATGCCCTTCAAGCACCAGCACTTTCATACAGGGAAGCCAAAAGGTAGTTAATACACCAGGGACCACCCTTCACAGCAGGACTTCTGCATTCCACTTTCACCCCAGCAAGATGAGCAAACAACGGTACTGAGTTTTAAATGGGTGAACCACCCAGCAAGATGAGCAAACAACGGTACTAAGTTTTAAATAGGTGAAAAAACCCACCCTGAATTATCAGCAGATTCAGTTTAGTCAATCCTGCAGAGTGCACTGACACAAAGAGTGTAAGCAGCAATTTATTTGGAAATAATATTAAGTACTTGAGTACTATCTTCCTTTCTGTGCTGTCAGCTGATAATGTCTCTGCTGCTGTATATGACAGCTCAAAATTCATCTCATGAGGCTGCTGACAAGTCAGATACCCCAGATATTATTCATGGAGTCAGGTATTCACATGTGGCTTTTCTTCTTCCCAGCAGACACTTCGAAGCTTAACATATATAAAGGTGTAAAACTGAATGAATGCATGGTGAGAAAGCTACTTGCATTATATAACAGCCCAATCACAGCTACCTGTCTGTAGTTTTCAAATCCAGGCTTGTAACTAAAAGCTGACAGGGATAGAAAAGATATCTCTGCCCTAAATATTTTTTTTTCCAGAAGAGTAAAGCAGAGTCTGATTATTTTAAAGCAGTTCACATGGTGCTTGTTAAGTGATGACCATGTAGTGCCAACACTACCCTCAGATACAGCCACAATATTAGTATTACATTTTTACAAACCAGAGTAATAAAAACTGAAGATGCATATTCATGTGCATATCTAAACATTTCATGTAAGTAATATCTGTTGGTGTCATGGGTCTTACTGTTTGACAATATAAACTGTGGGTGTAACAAAGGAATTTTTGGGGAGTGGATTAAAAATATGCTAGTTTTTTAAAACTACACTGTAGGAAATCTCAGATAATCACTGATTTATGATTCATTCTGCATTTAAGGGTGTAATTCTACTTCTGCTTCCATATACAGAAAGCACATTTAAAGAACTAGGTCACTCATTCACACTATGAACATATTTACTGTCCCATGTTTTTACTAGGCATAAACCTCTGGCATCACTTGGAAGTTTCCATTGCCTGTCATTCTGCTGAGACCCAATTGTCACCACTCCAAGGGAAGGAAACTCCTGACAAAACCTAACCCAAGTCTCAGAAATGACTCACACTGCCTGTTGGTTCATTGACCAGGATTTGAAAACAGTCTGCTGGGAAGCAGTACATCTGATAGTGTAGATACTGTGTCATTACAGGAGCTGCAAAGTCACACACACAGCTCTAACTGCCTCAACAGCCAGAGTTTACCAACTGCAGTGACCTGCACCTGGACAGGTCTCCCATCTGTTCCAAATCCTGTTACTGAAGACTATTTAAGGAACCTACAAAATTAAATTTTAACACACAAACCCAAGACTTTCTCAGAGTACATACCACAACAAACTACTGAAGACCACAGAAATATTGTGTGGGATGATATATTTTCACACTCATAAATGGGCCTTCATATTATCCCAATGGGGATGGCATAACACCTCTGCAAAATTATCTGAACATACATTATGTACAGGCTCTTTTATAAGACATTGTGAGAGCACAGTGTACATTTCTGGCCAAGTAAAACACTATTTTGAAAAAACATCTCTAAGAAAATACCAGTTCTTTTACACCTGCAGAATAAGCAGTCTGCTAACAGCAGGATTTTAACTCACTGCACTTGTGACTGCAAGATGGGCAAAAGATGGGCAAGAGAGAACTATCAATAATGCCCAACTAAGAACAGTCTTACTAAATCCCTTTGACAGTTACCATCAAGCTTCAAGTGCAAAGAGATTTCAGCTCTCTTGAAACAGCTTCACCCACAAACGGAAGTTTGTTTTCAGGAAGTTTTCATGTTGAACACAAGAAAGAAGGAAAAGCTTAAAGCTAATGAATAAAGCAAACAGTTGGCACAAAGTACTTGTATATATTCCTTTGGATACAGTAAAATTAAAATATGTACTTTAAAGCAATATATTCTGGACCTGAAAATTCCAGTACAGGTTTGCCAAGAACTTTGTGTTTCTGCAGAACAAGTACCATCTGTTTGTGGTTTTGCACTTTCTATTGACACTTCCCATGACCACAAAAATTTGTAGCAACTAAAAAATTCAAGGCTAAGTCTGAACTGTTTACAACACAAACATTCTGAAACAGTTTGAAGCAGATAACCTGCAGGCAAAGTTTTCTTCCTTGCTACTCTTCTTTAAACACCCTCTATCATTCCAGGTTCTTTCAGCTTTTCAGTTGCCACAGTCAGTGGAAAACCCACCCACTGCCAAATCCCACTATGAAACAAATATCTGAAAATTGTGTCTATGGCAGTCAGAATTATGGCTGGTATGTAGTTCATTATGAACAAGTCATCTTCCTTCTAACATCCATGTCAGCTTGTTAAGGCACAGAAGTTGCCATCCTGTCCACCCAGATGTGGTAACTGGTGCAGGGCACTCTGAGTCAAAAAGCATCAGCAGCGCCAAAAGAGCAACCAAAGGCACTCAGAGCAACCAGAAATCAAAGTGATGTCACCACTGACATCAAAGAGGACCAGAGGAACTCCTGTGTCCTCCTTGTCTGATGTTTCATTAGTTGTGATGCACTGATCTTCATTTGATTCTTCCTAAAAACGATCGTTTGTCCAGAACAGAATTAACTGCAAAAATCACTTTGTCAAATCTTTCCTCAGCACATACACAGCATTAAAACACATGATGGGAACACAAAATCCTCTAAGCCACAGTCACACTTAAAGTAACTGCATTAAACCAAGGAGGGAAGCAGCCTGACCCTTGCCCTACATAAATATGAAGCAAGCTTTTTCTAACTGCTTTTAATCCAGCAACATTTAAACAAGTAAAAAGTTTCTTAACCAAGCCAGTAGAAAAGGAGATTTTGTTTCTCTGACCCTTTATTTGCACAGCCAAAGCTGCTGAACACACTGGTTATCTTCCCCCACATACCTTTATCATTTTGCCTCCCTGAGAACTAAAACGGCTGTCTATATTCCAGCACTGTCTAGGTGAATATTAGATTATCTGCATACAATTAAAATCAGAAAGGGATATATCAGAGTGCTAATGTCATTAAAGCCCAGACAATACATTATGCCCTTTACAGTCTGGCAGTAGTTTGAAGGGGTTTCAGTACTCCACAAGAGATAGGAAAAAATGCACACTGCCAGTTGGGCTGATGCTATTTCAGAACATGGGGTCAACATGAATGAAATTTTTAGTTGAGCAACTACATCAGATACTTTAAGGCAACTCTCAAAAAAAAAGCATAGCAAAAGCTTGTGACATCTGCATCAAAAATATAAGTACTGAGCCTTGGAAATTTCTGTTTAGTACCCTCTGTACTTACAGAAAGAGGCAAGCACACCTCAGAACATTATCTGCTTTGCAGAGGGACTCTAACCACAGTTCAGCCTCTCCTCCCCTATTCCTCAAGTTACAAAGGATATAACAAACAGGTGGCAGCCACAATTAATCTGTGGCCTAAAATGGCACTTTTGTTTAATATCTAGTGAAGTTTGTTAGATGAAAAACTTCACTAACTACTTCTCTCTATTCAAAATCAATTCTGCTGACAGATCCACTGTACTCTCACATACAGAAATTAAGACTTTGATTTTTGGTACTGCATAGAAGGGGTAGAATCATCAAAAGGCATTTGTAATGCTTTGAACTCACTGTATATATAACTTCTAGCAGTGCTCTAACCTTTCTAGTGTGTGTAATCTGAATACTCCTAAAAAAAAAAAAAAAAAATCACTCAGACTCAGAACACAACTTCAAAGTCACAACCCTCGATCTGATCACAGCAAGGTTCAAAACAGATCCCAAGCACTTGAGAAGTGCTGCTACAGCAGCCTATACATGGTAAAACCTGCTGTCAGTGCAGTGTGTACAGAACCTCAAAAAACTTCAGACACTCAGAATTCCTGTTATAGGGATTAGATATCCCTACACAAACACATGCACAAATTTCTGTAGAGTTAAAGAACCTTTTTTTCATCTGCACTTTTACCAATTAGAAACAGCAGTTACTGAGCAGAAGGGCAAGAGTCTCTAAAAATATTTCATGACACATCCAGGAAATACTTCTGAAGATTCTCTATCACAGCTTTCTTCTGTTCTACTGCTAAAGTGCTGATGAACAGTGAGGTCCCTCAATTACTTGCTTATCTAGCATTTTAGTTGTAGGAATATCCCAATTAAAGTTAAAACACTGAATTTTTTCATCACACTGCAATACAAGGATCACTTGAACTCTTAAGTTTCTAGAAACTTCACAGCAATAGTGCAAGTAAATCCCAGACAGTTGACTTATTAGCCCTGACAGAAAATGAACTAAAACAGGCATATGTTTATCTTGCTGCCTCCTAATGCCATTGCAGCTCCCTGGACTATTAGGAGAGCCTTTTCTCTTTGGGAATCTAAACCAACTGATGTTTATGTACAATATGTGAAATAAATGTGAGAGAGGGAAGACAATTTTCACCCACTTGAAAAAACAGACACCGAGCTGAAGAAGAATGCAGAAAACCTTAATTTGAATAGAAAATGCAAAGGAGCTAAGGTGATGCAGTAAGAATCTTGTTGGCTACTCTAAAATATCAAATTCTACAGACTGCTTTAGAAAGTCTGTGACATCTGTGCATCAAAGAATTACCAACCCTCATTTATCAGGGCAGTACTCAAGGATTATTATGTCTGTCAGTTAAAGAGCAAGGAATAAGCAATGTAAGACCAGACTGGAGACACTGATTACAGTTTGGTTGTAAATTTACAGTTCAACCCCCAGATGCCAATTCTGGCTACTAAGAGAGGAATTTGGGAAGGACCAGACTTGCAGAGGTTGGGTTTTTTTAATTAGAATTTTAGCATTCATTTACAGATGAACTCACAATTTTGATTACAGTATCTAGATTTAGAAGGATTAAATAATATTGGTTAACCACACAGAAACACTAAACATTGTTAAACTGTATTTGTGTCTCTGAATTTTTATCAAACAAAATTAATAAGAATTTTAAATAAACCTACATTCTTTCAAAAATAATACTCTGTAATAAAGTTATGCTGATCTGTTTTGGTTTTCTACTGTAGATTAAAAAAGTTATGACAAGGGACTAGCTTACCCTTACACTTCCTGTTGCTTATAACACTTCATATGAGCTACAGATGTATATACTTTATCATATAGAATTAGGTTGATGAACACCAAATATTATTTGAAAACAACCAAATCTCTAGACTGAATTCTAGTTGTGCTGCATACACAACTTAAAAAGAAAGCATGAGTGCTAATCCTCATGCACTGGGTGTAAAGTTGGTACCTTTAACAATCCAAAGCTTAATAAATCAGAATCTGAACTTTAAAAATCAGATGCAGAGGGTCAATGCATTGCAATGCAAGTGACAATTTAATTCAAGTATGTTTCATTTTACAAGAGCTGAAGTTAAAAATGTTAATGTCCTATACTGTTTTCTCTTATGACACAGAGTGCACTCCAGCTCCCTAGCTGAGAGCAACACACAGACATAGGGAAGTATTTTCTTCTTCAGTTGAAGCACTTTGCAGCAATGCACACATGCCCAATTTCCTGAGAAAAAAATTACAATGACCAATGATCACACCTTATGAAAAATGATCTCCTTACCATTAGAGGAAGAGCCCCTATTTGCAAGTGATGAAGTCGAGGAGGTGCATGGTAGTGAGCCAAGTGAGGATGCAAAGGCCCTGGAGGGTAAGTAGCTGCAGTCACACCAGCTTCAATTCCTAGTTCCCTGTCACATGAATAGAAGTGGCATTACAGTACTGGTACATCTTGCCTTCTAGGTACAAATCCATTGCTTGGGAAAGCCTACAACACAGCACAGCTACCATCACAGCTTTACATAAGAAGTGTTTTACCCTTATTTAAACATTGCTAAAGAATAATCCTGCCATGACTAAAAACTGTTTTTAAATCAGTTGTAAAGTTAGTACAATGAATTAGCAGAGACAACTCCACATTTATTGTGCCCAGGAATACTATCTGCATAGAGTCTTCTCTGCAGGGCATGCTGTGGGAACAGCAGCTGCCATGCATGCATCTCTTCCCTAGTGGTCAAAAGTATTTATTTTTGAGAATAAATATATTGTAGAACTTTTCAGCAGGGCTGATGCAATTTAAAAACACTTCAGACAAAGTGCCAAGAGAAAATACTAGTTCATGACTCAAATCCAAACCCCTATTTTACAAACATAAACATAGAGAGTCCTCAGCAATGTTTTAGCTGCCTATTTTTAGAATCAATTCTTGAAGTAACTACCCTAGAGTCAGTAACACCCAATTTCATTTTAAAAGCAATGGATAAAACCCGCTAGAAATATTTAAGATATTGAGTACTCAAAGCAGTATTTCAAAGCCAGATCAGCATCTATAAATTTTAAACTACAGGTGCCTGCAGCACTTTTAAAATCACAGCCAGCATTATCAGCACTGTGATCAGCATAATGTGCTCTTCTATTCCGAGTCTCAAAGAGCTAAAATAGTGTCTGAGTACTAACCAGGCAGATCTCTCAGAAGCTTGTCGAGGATGGGAAGACATAGTCTGAGGCACATGAATGTGATGCCCATGCCCATAATTGGGATGCATTCTGTGAGGATGAGGAGGAGGTCGCTCATGAGCACGTCTAAACAACACAAAACAGCAACAGTTAATTTCACATACTTGTCAGTATCAAGAAAGCAACACCCATACCCAAAGTGTTACAGACTGAATTACTGCAATGCCTTTAAAATAAGAAACTCCCCATGCAGTATTTCAATTCCAACTTTAGATATAGGTTAGAAACCAATTGTAACACAGATTTCATATTCAAAACCAAAGTTAACTTCAGCTACAGTGATCTGTCCTTCACTGGGCAGATGTGACTACAGACTACATGACAAAGTGCTTGATCCTAACCTCAAAGAGCAGGTAAAAAAAGTAAAGGCCACATGAGAGTCATGTTGAGATTCAGACTCATTCACAGCTATGCTGCAGTTTATTTCTAGTAAAACTGTACTAGCAAAAGTAATTAGGAGAAACTTAAGACACTAATTGGAGCACGTTTCCTTGAAATATGTTTGTGTCATCGCTCAGGTCATAAAATCACACAGGTTTTTCCACATCAGCAGGTATAGAACAATTATGGCTTTGGCAAAAAACCTTCAGAAAACCTGCTGGCTGACTTCTGTTCCTTTAACACTTGCCAGTCACAGAAAGAAATGGATTAGATTTCCCCCCACCCCATTGCTTTCAAATGCAGAAAGGATGGTGTTTTATTCAACTTACAAAACTTGGACTTGGCCAAAAGCAGCACACATTCTACAGGGTCAGAACTACCCTAAACTGTCTGACAAAGTAGACTAGACATTTTGTAAATTTCCAGGCCTAGCAAGGTGAAAATTTACTGAACAGCACAGCATACTACTCTGATAACTGGAAAGTGACACGTCTCCAAGAGAAACCTGCCAGGCTTGTATAAGTTATGTGAGAAGTTTCCAGTTGTCAGAGCATAATCTTATAAGAGGTTGGGCCAAAACATCTACAAGATTGATTTTGCATCTAATTTGTATGAGGATTAGAGGTGAAAAGAAAGACCGAGGGCAGAACAATTCTGCACAATTACAAACCAACACTATAGAGACCCAAGACTGGTGACTCCAGAGGGAATGTCGAGGAGGAATCTACTGTCAACATATGACTACAATTTCTACACATGGAAAGGAAATCCACTAGGCTAAGACATACCAATAGTCACAATTCCAATCAATCCCCAAACTACTGGAAAATTTCCAGATCTGGTAAGATAGCTACCACTATTATTTTTCCTTAAGCTACTATCTTGCTGTCTCACAGTCACTGTCTTGTCTGTCATTTGCCACTTTGTGAGCAGTTACTGCCTACACATATCTTTATAAATTACCCGTAAACTGCACCAAAAGTTGCAGTTAAAGCATAATTCTGTTCAACCATTAACAGTTTTAAGTTAGTTACCAACAGAATTTGTCTAACAAAGGAACAACAACTAATTGAAATTTTTGAAATTCTCTTGGATATTTAAAACCATTATCTCCAGAATTAAAGTAACTTCAGTTACTCTGTGATTGAATACTAAGCTACCATTGACCTGATACCTGTTGACACTAGTGCCATGAATCTAGTTTAGCAACAACGGTGGCAAGTCTTACACAGTGCCACCAAAGCTACATCTCAACATTAGTCACATTCTCATACAGGTATTATTCAGCCTCCTCCTTGCCTTCTAAAGACATAGCAAAGCCATGTGAGTATCTAAAGTATATGGACGCTTATGTTAAATTGTTCATTTTATTGTAAAGCATTAGTTAGATAAAAATAATCCTAATGGCATCAGCAAGGCAAAACACACTCTCAAGGAACACATTTGAATGGAGCTTATGATGTACATTCTATGCTGTCCAGCTTAGAAAGGAATTCCTGTCTGTTATCCAGAGGATGAGTAATGGGCAAGAGAAAAATAAGCTCCACTTGTCCATCAGGCCCCATTTCTGCCTTACCTGGAGACATTACTGAGAGATGTAACGGAGCAGGTTCAGCCTTAATGCTCATGCGACTGTGACGGTATGTAAGACACTCCTTACCATGGTTTAATATTAGCAGTTCCTAACCATGCAATTAACAGTTTGAGATTCACATGCAACATTTTACAAACCTGAGGGAAATGAATTATATGTTTAGATATTGTTCTGAGTACATTTGTGACATACGTTGGGTGTTGCATCATTCTTCTTCTCTGGACCTCCATCCTCTGGATCACTTCATGAGGATGTAGCCTCTGTGCTGGAGGTGCTGTTGCAGGGATGTGATGGGATATAGGCTGGTGTGTTGCAGGAAGATGCTGTGGTATGGGAGCAGCTGCATTGGCTAAAGGATGAGTTGGTGGTGGAGGTGGAACAGGATGAGAAGATGCATGAGAGGAGATTGAAGGATGGAAGGGATGCACTGGATGAGGGATAACGTAATCTACTTGAGGTGGAGGTTGTGGCTGTGGAGGAGGATTTCCATGAGAGTGAGGACATGCAGAAGCTTGGTGGTGAAGAGGTCTGGTCAAAGAAGCATCTGCAATGAAAACATCAGGTGCTTTTAATTTGGTCAGAAGCAGGTTTTGACTTAAATTTATTTTAAAAAGTATCTTCACACAGGTGCTTCAGTATTATTACACCAGAGTACACAGTGGCAACATGGGAATATGTGTTTATGCGATTTTTAAATAAAGTGATTCTAGCATTATATTCTACAAGAAATCTATACTTTCTGCAGCAGTATTGTTTGCCAGTGCTGGCAAAAAGAAAAAAATACATCTGTGGGATGCACACTGAAAAAGGTACATAGAATGGTCTGGGTTGGAAGGGACCTTAAAGATCACCTAGTTCAAACATCTATGCCACAGGCAGGGACACCCAGGTTGCTCCCAGCCCCATCCAACCTTGCCTTGAACACTTCCAGGGATGGGGCAGCCACAGCTTCCCTGGGCAAGCTGTGCCAGTGCCTCAGCACCTTCACAGGGAAGAATTTCTTCCTTATATCCAGTCTAAATGTACTCTCTTTTAAAGCAATTTCCCCTTGTCCTATCACTGCATGCCCTTGTCCAAAGTCCCTCTCCAGCTCTCTTGGAGCCCCTCCCTTTAGGTACTGGAAGGCCACAGTAAGGTCATCCCAGAACCTTCTCCAGGCTGAACAACTCTAACTTTCTCAGCCTGTCCTCATAGCAGAGGTGCTCCAGCCCTCAGAGCACCTTTCATGACTCTCCTCTGGACTCATTCCAAGAGGTCTATGTCCTTCATATGCTAAGGAATCCCAACCTGGACACAGTACTCCAGGTGGGGTCTCACAAGAGTGGAGTAGAGGGGAAGAATCCCCTTCAAAATGTACTTCAAGTCTGTCGTTTAATTTTTAAAAGTTCAATCCCCTCTTTTCAAGTTCACTATCCTGTAGAGACAATAAAATTAAAAAAAGAAATCACAATCAAAAAAACAAGTTGACTCTCTGAGCTTACTAAAGCAGAACTCACTGGGGGGATGGGATGGGGGAACAACCAAGGCAAACTAAATAAAAAGGCAGTACAAAAGGAGATGAAGAATATTTTCATAATAATACAGTTTTGAAGTCTAAATGTTATTATGGTCACTCAGAAGAAAATATTTTCCTTTACCTTGATCCTGTTTGAATCCTCTACATAGGAGTATCTGTTTAAGTAGATTTCTTAGTATGTATTTTGCTAGGCCGGTTCTGAGCCCAATGCAAGCAGACAGTAAGAGTTTTCACATGCTGCCAGGGGAGCTGTTTTATCAGTACTTACAAGGAGAATGCATGTAGTGCCGACAGGAGGAGAGCGAGGCCTGAGGAGGTGGTTGGGGCTGTGGCTGTGCAACAATACTCGATCCATATCCATCTATTGTTATGGACTGGCTCGGGCCAGCACCAGCCTGATGCCCATAGATTGTAGTTCGAGATGAAGAACCAGGACAGCAGGGATCAAAAGCAGATGTTCCATGAAAAGCACCACTTCCATGGCTTCTTATACCACTGCTGCTTAAGTCTACTGGCAGTGCCTGCTGCATAAACAAACCAGCTTTTTTCAAGCAATTCATCAGACACAGCAAACAAAACCACACTCAAACAATGTTATGAAAGAGAAAAATAAATACTATCATGAGCAACTGGGATCAAACTTTTTTTAAGGCTCAACTCTGGAAAATTACTTAAATATGGTTAACATTTCTTATTCCTAAATTCTTGATTCAGGTGAGAGACTAAATTCATTACACTGGTTTCTGTAGAACAAACCAAACCAAAAATCCCAGCAAAAACCTGGTGACAGATAAGCCAATAAGCATATGGGATATACATGCATTGAAATATTTGGATGCAAAAACCACTTTTATGATTTCAGTAGTGCTTAACGTATTGCACTTAAAACAGAAACCAGATTGATAGCTCTGCATATTGTAAATTAAGTTTGCACAGTACTCTTCTCTCTTGTCACTGTATAGTTTTCAAGCTCTGATTTTAGTTACTGAAAAGGTCTTATAAACCAGTGCTTTTTTGCACCTTTTATAAACAGAATATTAGATTTGATGCTTTCCTTCCTTAAAGCATCCCAATTACTTGCATTGCAAAACTGCTGTGATGGGCAGAGTATTTCAAGGCACTTATGTTTGGATTGCTTAAAAGGTCACTATCATCTTACAGTCACCAAGAGAACATCAGCTGTGAATGACTACTTGCTGGATTATGACTTTCTATAAAATTTCAGGATTTTGTCTTCATCTATTACAGCTCAAATCTTCCTTTTAGTTCCCTTCTATAATGCCTGATGAAGAACAAAAGATTAATTAATAATTTAGCATCCTATTCTATCATATCTGTAACAACTTAAAATCCCAAGTCACAAGTCATGATTGTGAGAGAGTCACAAGAATTACACATGCCTGCTCGTGGTAACTGGTGCCAGAACTGCTGCTTGCTCCACATGGTGCAGGCACTGGAGGAGGCCTTTCCACAGGGCAGCTGGAGTCACTGAACGGAGGAGACAGCGGAACAGAAGGGTGAGGGTTGTGGTGGTGATGGTGGTGATGCTGGAAGTGGTGGCCATGCTGCTGAAAGCAGCTTGTATGTGGGTGCCCCAATGCATGATGAGTCTGTGAAGGTCCTCCACAAGGAGAATGCTGAGGGCAGCACGATGGTAACCTTGGCATGGCTGGAGGGCCAGTTTCCAGTGTCGTATTAGATGCTGTTCTCCTTGTGTCATCTTGAAGATAAAGGAAGTTAACATTGAAGTGAAAGAAATTAGTAAAGCTAGTAACAGTAGTGTCTTAAATAGAGACAAATCCCACCCTGCACTTCACAATTAAATAACTCACCCACTGAAGAACAATTCTAGACTAAAACAAAACAAACTGGATACTTCTGCCTAAGGAACCAAAACTGAGTGGTTGAGGTGGATGTACGAACCACTGCAGGACGTGAACTGACACTTGGCTTATTTGACTAATGTAAGGCATGTAATCAGCAGGGAAAGGAGGAAAGATTGTCCCTGTGGTTAGTGTGCAGAGACCCAAAACTCTTGTGTAACTCTGGCCCACTCAGGATTTTGTCCCTCACCTCAGTCACAGATAGGGCACAGTGATGTTATGAATGCTACCTGCATATACAGCTCTATTACAGGTCTGTATAAATGTGCTCCCAGTGAAGAAATTTACAGTGGGAGGTTCAAGCAATCTGTATAAATCCTTCATTTCCTTACAACTCATACTAAACCCCTGTAAGCCGCAGCAGTGGGAGACTTCATTCCTAGTGAACTACATTCTATCTCCTCAAAAAGCAAGGATGTAGTTTGTTACATAGAACCAAATCATTCCAACTGGCAAAAGCAGAAGACACCAGCACAATTTCCTTTATCTCTGTGGAGAGATCAATGGTCTTTTTCAGATTCCTGTCCCCTCAACTTAGTACTGTTCACTCAGGACTAGAAGTTCACGTGCCACAATGCAGAGATGCTGATTAACTCCCTCTACCTCCTTTTTACTCAGAGGCAACACAACAGTTCAGAAAGCTCTTTGTTCTGTACCTCCAGCTGAAGTACCAGCAGTGCCAGCACTGGGAAGACTGGAAGTTGTCTCTGGTGCTGCAGAGGGCTGGCTGCTGCTGGAGACACTTGGAGCTGCATCAGAGGCCTGCTCTGAGGTAGACGTACTAGAACTGTTACTGGACGCAGAACTCACGACCTGTGGCTCCACTCGAGCTGATGTGGTTGGCACAACTGTCGGCTCTAGAGAAATAAAAAAGCTTTCATGTTCTCTAAGCTTTAAAAGCTGCTGAGGGTTTTTTATTGTTGTTTCTGCTTTTAAACTATGATACAAGAAATTATCAACTGGCCTTGCCAGAAACTAAGAAAGTCAGAACACAAAAGTCTGACAGGCACAACCTACAAAAGGTGATTCTCTTTCACTCGTGCGTGGAAAGAAAAGTAAAATTTTCTTCTTTTTTTTTAATCTAGTCAAATTTTAAGAATTAACATAAAATCAATTCCTAACCAAATCCAACATTCAAGTTTTATTTACTGAATGAAAAGAACCTACTAGAAAGAAGATTAAGTTACTTTATGATGAAGACACTTGCTGACATCTTCCATAAATCCACAGGCAAACTACTCTATGATTAAGTATTACCCTTACAACTTCTTAACACTTACAAAGCACAGAAAAACATTTAGAACAGTCACCAAGAGCACCATGACAACATTTAAACTAGCAGTACTACTTTACAATCTTCAGTCATTCTAGATGCATAGAACTAAAGGCTTCAGCGAGGTAAACCTGGTTCCTAGTCTCAACACATTACAGCAGATTAACTATCAGCATTTGAGACTTCTCCTAAAAGTACATACATATTCATTTTACATATTGCAAAGGTAACACTGAGCAACATATTTAATGGATCCAGGGAAATACAAACACTTGAGAGAGCTTGTCCTTTACTAGGTAATTCTAAGCAAGGTTCATGGTGAAAATTTAAAACTGTATTTAGTCACATAATTCAAAGTTTGGTTCGAAAAAGTTTTTTTACTAAGTTTGAAATGTCTCTGTAATTAATGACAAGGCAATGGCATGACTGGGAATATGAGATACCATAAAAGGGAAGATCATCAGAAACAGCCCAGGTTTTTTTAGTAGAAACGTCTGCCTGGATATCAGGGAAAAAAACATCAAAAAAGCTTCAAATACTTCTCTTACACAAAGTCTCAAAATAAAATATGACTAGTTTTCAAGATTTCTCTCTATATCTAGTAGGTGCATCAGCAACTCAGCGAGCAAAGGAATAAATATATCTCCCCTCTTGCAAGTCTTCCAACTCATCACATTAAAAAAACATGACCTGATACCTACATTTAAATTCCTTTGGTTTTTAATGCAGCATTCCAACACAGTAATTTTATTTAAAGGAGAACATTTGGGGAGAAATGCATTAATGTTTCAATTCAGAAAAAGCCAGCAACTATATAGGACATGTATAGCCTACAATGAGAAGTGATCACAGTGCTCAAGTGTGAATGCTAATGGCTTCTGACAGCACTCCTGCCATCAGCCATTCCCAGTTCCACCAGCCTCTTACTGCCTCACCATCAGCCAGTTCTGTTTCTCCCCCAAAAAAACAGTAAAAGACAGTGAGTTTGGTTAATCTCAAACTTATGGCTAAGAGAAACAATTTCTTAACACAATTCACAGACCATCTACCATCCAGGAGGGTAGATGGAGACACGATCCTTACGCTCATAGGAGCAGCCAGCAAAGTTTTAAGACCAGTATCTTTGAAGAAACCAGTACAGTTATGATAAACTGCACAGCTGCCTTGTAACCATGTTAATTCAGGAGTTTTATCATTTTACACTAGCTCATGTGTGAAATTTGATGCCTAAACCCAAAAATAATATTCCTGAAATCCTGGAAGACTCATCCTAGAAAGGCATTTCCTCTAGGAGACAGAAGAAACAGCAAGTCTTAAATATACACATTACAGAAGTAATGGTCATTCAGTAATAATATTTGTTTAAATAATTTGGTTCCTGAATTTAAGACTAATTTGTATCATTTGAGTTTTAAGAGTAAATTAAAGCAACAGAAGCTTATGCCCTTTCAACAACAGAGCTGCTGGGATATTTCATGGTAAATCCATAAAGAAAACAACCTGTAAACCAACCCATTCTCTTCCTTAAAAACTATCAACCAACGAAAACTATTCCCAAGCCTTTCCAACTCTGCAACACACACCCCAAAAAAAGACAACTTGAAGAACAAGACACAGCCTGCAATGCACTCAGGGACAAAACCACACCAGGACAAAACTCCTGTTAAACATTACAGGTAACACGCACCCAAGAAATCCCCAAACCCACCACCATCATCAAAAACAAATGTGCAAAGATGTGCATTGTCTTCAGTATTTCCTTCTCTCAACTTTTGGACAACACCTGGAGGCTGCTCTTATGAATTTCTTATTAACTGCCAGCAGGTTTTAATGTTAGGAGACAAACTTAACATATTTGACTAGTTTAGGATTGAGGTTTTTTCTTTTTTTAAATATTTTTTGCTGCAAGGCCTGAAAGAACAGTAACTATTCCAAAGCATAACTATTCCAAAGCATAGGCAACGATAGATTTTCCTTTTATAGTGCTGAACTGAAGTAAGTGCATATTTTTCAAGAAGTAGTTCCAACCTGTTCTGTAATTTCTGCCTGGTGAGTCAGCCCTCAGACACACACCCAAGGCAGCCTTGGAAGAAAAATTAGATCAAGCAGACCCACTGGAAATGGCTAAACTCTTAATTTTAAAAAGGAAGGCCACAAGAGGATTTTCTGACATGCTTGGAAATTAGACATTCATAGAATGGTACCTTATAACTGATGCAATTAACTCCACTCCCCTTAGAGTGGCCATCCTGCTCCTGGAAGAGATTTTTCTGACCAGTGCAACTTACCATCTTCATCCACAGTAAGGTCCACGACCTCTGCTGCATTTTGCCTCAGGGGCTGGATGACTGTGGAGATCCTACTGCGGTTTCGCTGCTCCTGAGGCCGTGCAGGGTGAGAGCCAGAGCTCTGGCCCCAGTGGGACCTTGTGTGGCCAAGACTGGAACGAGACCTTAAAAAAAGTTAAACACCTTAAGAATCAATCCAAATTTAGTCATTATTATTTTCTACTCATGTTTGACAAGCGATTTGAGGTTGGGGTTTTATTTATTAGTAGAAAAGTATTTTGTTATACTGAAATATCTCACAACTCCACATGCATTACATGTGCCCTCCCAAACACTACTGCAGATATATGTAGATATGCAGATAACATAACAGCAAATACCCACAGTTTAAAGGTCTTTAAACCATGTTACTATGAAGTACAAACAGGCAACTTATAAAAACTTCACTGTGAAACCCTACGACCACAGCCAGGCAGCAGATAGAGCTGATGTTGTTTTAACTTTGCAAGTGAAGTCTCCAAATCCTGTACTGTTCCTATGCAGATCTATAAATTATGACAGAATTGTACAGACAATAAAAATTTGTAAGTATTAAGCACTCTGTATATTGACTTGTGACAGAGTATTTTCAGAGTGTAATTTCTATACTTCAAAATGTCCAAAATATCCTAAAAGTGCAATATGTCTGAACTTTTCTCTCTAACATTATTTTGCTCCCTGTCCTCTAAGAACAAACACCTTTTCTCTCTAACATTATTTTGCTCCCCATCCTCTAAGAACAAACATAGTTTTGTGCCATACTTGAATAAACCAAAATGAAACACGGTTTGAGGAGAGGAAATCATAAGCCTGAAACCACATCCATACTTGAATAAACCAAAATGAAACATGGTTTGAGGAGAGGAAATCACAAGCCTGAAACCATACCTAAGGAAAGGAATGGCTTTATCTCTGTACCATAACACTCAGCACCCATTCTGTTCAATTTAGCCATACAAATCCAAACTCAAAGCAATGATGCTTTGGAGTTTAATACAGATAGACTTCAATTAAGGGAACAATATTTTTACAGTAGTGTATTGACCATTTCACTCTCAAAACCCTTTGAACTCTCCATTATTTACATAAATCAAGTGGCTCTTATTTTCCAATTTGGAAAAACAAGGTACTACAGACTTCAGCAATTCAGAAGAGGAAAATGTGAAGAAAAGGGAATGACTTCAATAAAACCAAACAAAACCCACTGCACAAATCACCATGGAGTTGCTGCTGTTTTGGCTGTAGCACTGCAGAAGGTAAGGGAAGAAAGAACTAACTTTTTCAAGTCTATTAAGGCTCCCACAGAAAACTCTTCTTACTGGTGCTAGGAAGGTACAAATCTGTTTATTCTTTTTAAAAATATCTTTCATCAAGTTTGGAGTTTTCTTCTTCAAGGAACTTTACTCAAATAGATTCTGTAAAATTTGACAAACACAGAACTTCCAGAGAGGCATGGAAGAACAGGGAAGCATACACAGCAGCAGCTTCAAAAAAGTAGGATGCTTTCCTGAGAAAAGCTCAGCTAATCCCTAGATAGTCAATTCAGCCTACACTTGGCTCTCTCACCGTACAGCTTGGCAAGCATACACAGCAGCAGCTTCAAAAAAGCAGGATGCTTTCCTGAGAAAAGCTTAGCTAATCCCTAGATAGTCAACTCAGCCTACACTTGGCTCTCTCACTGTACAGCTTGGCTTCCTCAAAATTCTGCCCATCAGCTGCACCTCAGCAACTCCAGATTAGCTGAATTGTCAGGCTTTGGCAAGGCTGTGGTTTGGGTTTTTTGTTTGTTACTTTTTAGGGGGGTTGATTTTTTTTGCTGTTGGGTTTTGTTTGCTTTGGGGTTTTTTAATCAAAAATGCACACCCTGCATCCTGGTTAGAATTTCAGTGACATTTCCTTATTGTCTTCTAATGATACAGAGCTTTGTGACAAACCTGAAGTCAAACAAAAACTGTATTAATACAAAGAGATGCAAATCTCACCTGTAGCTTTCACCAACTGTGACAATCTCCACTTCACTGTCTGTTGAGGTAACATTTATTTCTTCGTTAGCAGTGACCTGGGGAGTGGAGGATGCTTCGATCACCACAACATCTTCATCAATACCTCCTGACCAGGAAAAAGGAAGAAGAAGGTTTGTATACTTCATCTTAGAAGCTGTCATTATAAGAGACTATTTTTCCTAGACATGCTTCCAAATACTGGTACTCACCAAACTTTTGTGATGGAAGAAGAAGGTTTGTATACTTCATCTCAGAAGCTGTCATTATAAGAGACTATTCTTCCTAGACATGCTTCCAAATACTGCTACTCACCAAACTTTTGTGACTGCAAGTAACATGTAACAAAATTAATTCTCAGAACTTGCATGAAAGTTTGGAGGAAAATTGAGAATATTACAAAGCCTAAAAAATCAAAGTCACATTTCAAAATTTAAAACACTGAAAGGCCAATTACTTAGAGTGAAAGGCAGTAGCTAAAGTCATTATCACATTCAAGGGAATGTAAACATCTTGCAAATCACCGGCAAACAAGCAACAGCTTCCTCACACAGAACTACCTCTGCTGCTTCTCAGACAAAACCAACCAGTCAAGCAGCTGGGAAAGCTCAGGAAGAAATAAAATCACAATTCTTTTTCGTCTACCTCCTAAACATGCACTCTGAATTGCAGTAAGCTTGAGCGTACTCCTCAGAGTCTACATGTCCTCAGGCTTATGCACTCTGAATTGCAGTAAGCTTGAGAGTACTCCTCAGAGTCTACAAGTCCTCAGGCTCAATGTTTATTAAAATTTATGACAGGTGCAAAAGGAGGAAGATTTAGGCTTAAATATGATTTTGTTACTTCAGAAAATAAACAGGTCCTCTTTGAGGACAGAATCGCATGCCATGTGCATCTACACCAAAATTCACCCAGTGTACATTTCTACTGAAATTGTGACCCAAGATTAGCTCATGAAAACCAAAGGAAATTCCCAGCTGAATGTCCACGCAATTCAGCTACCTTTGGCAAGGTTTGAGAGTTCATTTGACTTAACTTTTTATTATGCAAATCTTTAGTCGAGCTGTGATTTTACCCACTATTTTGAGAGTTCATTTGACTTAACTTTTTTTTTACGCAAATCTTTAGTCGAGGTGTGATTTTACCGACTAGGAGTCAAGACTGTAGAAACCATGAGGACGGTTGCTGGATGAACAGGCTTTACGACTTCCAAAATAACAAAATCTTTAGGAAAACAATTGAAGTTGCTCCAAGTAGGATATAGCATAGACACAGTTCAACCACATGCTATTTCCTACTGTTCATCCTTCTAACAATACCTTACCAAGGCAAAAGCACAAACTGATAAGGTTTTCATCCCATAAAGTACTTTGCTATACAAGGAACAAACACTTTCTTCAAAATTAAGCAGAAAACCAACTCCTCTAAACTATGCAAATATTTGTTCAATTGTTTTATATACTGCACCCTAACAAAGTACAGTTCACTTTTTTGCTTTTAGCACATACCAGTCACTGACCAGACATCACCTGTCTGTAAAGAACTTCAAGCAGAACTCATCTTACTTGAAAGTATGAATACCTTACTCATCAGCATATCATCTAAATGACTGAACCTGTAACAGACCAGCTAAATCTGTATAATAAGACTGATGTATCCTAATCCTATAGTCCCTTAAGGTAATCTCCCCTCAGGGAGAAGAGCCACAAGACTGTTGGCAGCAAAATAGTTATGCTATGAGATGTATTCTGTACTACTTTCAGAATAATACCTATGGCTATAAAAAAACCCAGAAAATTATCCTCCTGCAGGTATACACTGTTTCTCTCTTTCATCTTATGAATCACAAACACAAGCAAATTATACTCTAGTTGTTATACTCCAGTTGTTTGTGACTAAATTAGCCTTTGGGCCACTACTGCAAGACTCACTCAGCATTTAAAAAGGAGCTAGTTAAAGCCAATACTCCTTCTGAAAATTACAGCCAGAATTTTATTAGCTTCCACAGAATTTGGGTTTTTCCTTCTACTCACACCCACAAGTAACATTTTACAGCGCATGCAAAACACCAAATTTCAGTTCACGAGTTTTGCATATCCCAACAATTCAGACCCATCAACTGCAGTTAGCAATTAAGTTCTGTACATAAGTATTAATCAGAAATAATCAGTAACTTCATGACAGAAGCTCCTTCCCTCTCTTTTAAAAGCCTATTTTATGATGGAAACCTAGTGTTCAGCCAGCCTAGGGAAGGGATAAACTACACAGACTTGAACCCAAACTTGAACATGTGCAAAATGATAATCCTCCCTCAAAAATAAAAACATTCCCTCCTCCAGGCCTTACATCCCAAAGACAGTAAAGCTGCCAGACTAAAGTGTTTTATTAAGAGGAATGTAACTTTTTTAATAATATAATACTCTGTAGTCCAATATTTAGATCAGTAAATTAGTACATTTTTCTCCAAAAAGTAGTAAGATCACTTCAGAACTGGGAAGCAAGCTTTAGAATCAAATACTTTAATAATCCAGAAGTTATAAGTCAGAGACTAAGCTCTGCACAGTAGAACATGTATAATATAGGTAATTATACTATTACTTAACTCTGAAAGATCATGGCACAACTCTGAGATTAATCAATCATCATCAACATCAGCACCCCAGCAGGGACATAACTAACATTGCTATAATACCTAAATTTATGTTTGGCTGATTGTTGTTGTCCTGGGTTGCAGTGTGGGGGTAGCCAATGGTATGTATTCTATTGTCGTCTCCACAAGGGTTAAAGCAAGTGGGGCAGTGATCCTTACCTCCTCCTGGTCCCCGATGGCTCTCCCAGGGGCTGTCTCTGTTTAATGGGCTGTCTGGGACTCAGGCATGCAGAGAGTTACATGGCC
>NW_008676725.1:0-779 GCF_000695815.1 Acanthisitta chloris | reverse complement strand
CTGTCAGTGGTTTCTTTCTTTTGGGTTGTTAATTTGTACTGTTATATTTGTTGTTGTTTTGTTTGTGTTTCATATTAAATTGTACTTCTGGCTCAGAGTCTCTCACCGGCTTGCTTTCAAACAAGCACAGTTGTCAATCCTGGAGGGTATTTTACATCTGTTTTGCAATTAACATGGAGTTCAACCAGTTTAAATATTACCTGTATAATAATGGAAGTGTTTTACAATACACAATTTCAAATGACACTGATCAAGTCAGAAGTGAAACCAGAAGAGATTCAAGTTAAGCAGTTGAGTTCCAGTGACAGAAATGACTTACTGTGAGTTCCAACCTTTCACTGGATCAGACCACTGAGGGCCACATTCTCTCTGCAGGCTGCAGCTGGCAAAACTATGCAGTCAGAGCAGAAAATTCAGACTACAGATTTTAACCAAAAGCTCCCACACCACCCAGCATCCACAACTATGTTATAGATGTCAGGGAGCACTTTCTTGTGTAGTCACTGCTCATGGACAGCTGTTGGTAAGTGTGCTGAATGACTTTTGAATTTGTTGGTACTATGTGCTTCTACAGCCCCTTATGCTCATGAATTAAGAATAATTACCTGGATAGTAATTCAGCTTGAAATGGCTAAAATATTAAGTACTAGTGTTAATGAGTACCCTCTTCTTCAACTTTTAAACTTCCTGAACTCAGTGTAACTGGTACTCTCTGCTCCAAACCCTGTGAACATGGTTAGCATAACTAACACCACTTTAGGAGGCAACCAGCCTGAGCA
>NW_008676724.1:1154-1506 GCF_000695815.1 Acanthisitta chloris | reverse complement strand
ACACAAAATAGGTTGTGCTGACCTTGTATCTATCTTCATGCATTCCTCAGAATGGTCCTGTTCTCTCCTGCTGCCAGGGGTTTTTAGGTTTAGTTTTGGTTTTTCTGCCTTCTAGATAAGATAAGTCATCTGGCTAACAAGCTGGGAATAGTGCTGTTGTCTAGGTTCTCATGGACACTGTGTAGCTCTTGTTCTCAGTTTCCCAGGATGTGAGAGCGGGATGCAGCTTAAACTTGTAACCATCATAAATAAGAACTGCAGCATTGACAGGTTAAGCAACCAATCCAAAGCTGTGTGATCAGTGCGTAGCTGCATGGACAGAAGACATTTTACTCTAAATACTGTTAGGTGG
>NW_008676724.1:0-1031 GCF_000695815.1 Acanthisitta chloris | reverse complement strand
GTGATGGGGCCCTGCTCTCCTGGAGATGGCTGAACACCTCCTGTCTGTGGGAAGCAGTGAATTAAATCCTTGGTTTGCTTTCCTTGTGTGTGCAGATTTTGCTTTCTCTATTATACTGTCTTTATCTCTCCCTATGAGTTTTCCTAGTTTTTACCCTTCTGATTCTCTCCCCCATCCCATTGGTGAGGGAGTGTGTGAGCGTCTGCATGGTTCTTGGTTGTAAACTGGGATTAAACCATGACATGGGGGAATCACCTTCTTTGACCTGCTGGTCACACTTCTTTTGATGTAGCCCAGGATATGGTTGTTTTTCTGGGATACTGTAAGGAATTCAATAATACCTTGCCTGTCTCAAACATTGTTAAGGCCACAAAAGATGCGCTAGCCACCACAGTGTCAACTTGAGATAAGCACAAAACAGATGAGTTTTTGCTAATTCCAGGCCTGGCGGAGGCGAGACCTGGTTAGCACATCCTGATTAGTGTATCTAAAAAAATTGTGGCAAACTGTATATCCATATCACTGGTCAAAGTTCACTCTGGACAGGCGATATCCTAACCCCCATCCTAAGGAAGCATGCAAAAGAAGGCATGTCCATCCTGATTTAGCATGTAAATTAGGAATATTGCTCTTGTGAGACCCCACCTGGAATACTGCGTGCAGTTCTGGTGTCCTCAACATAAAAAGGACATGGAAATCTTGGAGCAAGTCCAGAGGAGGGCCACGAAGTTCATAAGAGGACTGGAGCATCTCCCCTATGAAGACAGGTTAAGGAAGTAGGGGCTATTCAGCCTGGAAAAGAGAAGCGTGCGTGGAGACCACATAGCAACTTTTCAAGATCTAAAGGTGGCTTACAAGGGGTCCGGGAGAGGAATTCTTTGTTAGGAACTGCAATGATAGGACAAGGGGAAATGGGTTCAAACCAAAGGAGGGAAAGTCTAGGTTGGATGTGAAGAAAAGGTTTTTTACTGTGAGGGTGGTGAGACTTTGGAACAGGTTGGCCTGGGACATGGTGGCTGCCCCAACCCTGG
>NW_008676723.1:6841-12262 GCF_000695815.1 Acanthisitta chloris | reverse complement strand
GAACCTGTTCTGTGATTGTGGTGCCACGACTCTGAAGGAGGAGCCAAGAGAAGTGCTGGAAGCAGACTTGTTCAGCCAATTTCTGCTGTCAGAGGGACACAGGGCAGACTTGATCCGGGAGCGATGGAGGGCCATGCATTGGTAATGCCCTCCATCAAAACCAGATCAGCATCCTCTAGCAGCAAAGCCTGAGCTTGTGAGCTGGGCCATGTTTACAGCAGGGACCAAAGCGCTCGGGGAGTAGCACAGCCAGCCACGATCCACTGCCTTACAGACCAGGCCTCATCCTCCACACCCTATGGATCTGGTCTTGCAGCTGCTGGAATCTGAAGTACAGAGCGCTCTGTTCAGCTCCAAGGGTTTGAACTGCCTGGCTTGAGATGGTGGGGCTGACATCATCAGTCATGCCTCGAAGAGCTGGAACAGAGAGGAATGGAGGGCAGGGTGGAACTGCAACTCCCCAGGGAGCACACAGCCCTCTTCTCCCTCCAAACCCTGGCACAGCTCTGTGTGGGCATCCAGGCTGTGCAGTCTAGTTCTGGGCACAGGGAGGACCCAGCCAAGGGAGACTGGAGAACCCAAGTTTTCCTGCTTGTGAGCAGCCTGGCCTTTTAGCCACAACACCTCACAGTTGGTATTTAAGATGCCAGTAGCCCAAGAATGTAATTTCAACCAAGTAATGTCCCTGTCTGGGCTCAAGCTGGGACCCGCTTGTCAGACACGTGAGAAAACTGAGCTGAGAGCCGAGGCTTCAAGTTACAGGTGTGTCTAAGACAGCTTTAAAACATTAACCAACACCATCAAGACCTAAAATCCATTAAAATAAGCAGAGGAAAAGAGCTTTCACACTCTATTTAGGAATCATAATTAGTCTTGCACTCAACTTTACCTTGCAAATTTTATAACCTCTCACTCAGAAACCAAGACAAAACCAAAGCCCAGCCTGAATCCCCAAGCTAACAGGTTTGGTTTACCTGTAGAGAGCTCTGATTTGCTTCCCAGCATCTCTGCTTTATGTGAGGTAATGCTACTCACCATGAGCTGCCACTGCAAAGCAGAGGAAACATTTTCCTGCTCTGATACTGAAACAAAAAGTTTCTGGAATCCCAAGGGAAGACAGAAAATGAACTACATTAAGCAGTTTTTGGTTATAAACTCTGCAAGGTAACCCTAGTTTTGGTTGGTTGAAGCCAAAAGCTATGTGAAATCCAGCCACATCTTCCCAAGGCACATCACCATGTGACACTTGAATGATACAGCGAAACATTTTCCTGCTCTGATACTGAAACAAAAAGTTTCTGGAATCCCAAGGGAAGACAGAAAATGAACTACATTAAGCAGTTTTTGGTTATAAACTCTGCAAGGTAACCCTAGTTTTGGTTGGTTGAAGCCAAAAGCTATGTGAAATCCAGCCACATCTTCCCAAGGCACATCACCATGTGACACTTGAATGATACAGCTCCAGCAAGAAGAAAGCTCAGTGACTGTCACTCCCTGCTCTTGAGAAAAGGAAAGGTGGAAACAGGAGAATCCATACAGGGCATAAATGCAGATAAGTTTTTAATGAAAATGGGATTTTAGTGACAAAACAGCTGCTCCTTTGCAGCCTTTCTAGGGACACCATACTGCTTGGAGCACAAGGTAGCAAGAAACTGTATCCCACAAAAGGAAAAAAACCCAACCTTACAATAACATGCTGAAAGACACTGGTTTTGGAACCGAGTTCCAAGAATTTAAGACATAAATCAAAGCAACAACAAACCCCTCTTCCTGCTTGTAGTGAAGAACATGGTAAATTGAAGTGCAGAGTAGTATCACAGACAGGTGTAAAGGAGTCCAGAGGTAGAAAAGGTAAATAGGTCTGCCAACACAGCCTGAGTTGACTGAAATAAGCTTTTCTATTTCCCTTATCTGCACAAGTGTAAGCAGCAGCACAAGGGAAGTGATCATCCCCCTTCAGTCAGCTGCTTCCTTTATGGTTTTCTGAGGCTAAAAGCTTTGGAGGAGGCACAGACTCCGAGCATGGTTTGCACGTTGGTGAAAATGATGCCCATACCTCTGGGGACAGGCAAGCCAAGCCAAAGTGACATGAGGCTGCTGTGCCAGCTCCCCTCTGCTTGGGACACTTGGGCAGACAATAGGGAGAATACACAGTCAAGTCCCACTTGCATCACCATTAGCAATTTATTAACCTGTCAGTCAACGTGACTTCCAGCTCTGACAACGAACTGCCAATGCCCAACAGCACCACAGCCTGAGTCGAGGCACCTGCTGTGCTGGGGGAAGGCTGGAGCCCTAGGCACAGGCTGTGCCCTGATGCCAACCACCTCAGGGCTTTCTGCTTCAGCTGCCCCTTTTTCCAAATGGGAATGGTGATAGTGACTTCACTTGTGAGGTCATGGGAAGCCAGGTGCCGCCAGCTGGGGGACAGAACTGTAAGAAAAGTGAGCAAAGCACTCCTCTTTTCCACATGTCAGGGGGAGGACAGGTGCCCTTCCCCTCCCAGCACAGGGCCCAGAGCAGAGTGCGCTTCAATGGCCATCACTGGCACTCTCAGCATGGACGCCAGCTCAACAGGGACTGTGCAGTGCCCCGTATCACCATGCTGGGCACAGGGCAGATGCCAATCCCACACTTTTGGTGCAGCCAGCCAGCCTGGGCAGCATAACAGGATAAAGGCAGCCTCGCTCTACCCAGCTTGGCAGCTTTCTCAGATCTCCAAAATGATCTGAAAAGGCACTTCACTCCCCATCCTTGGATGGAGAATATACCTGGGAAAAATCTTAACTAGGGTATGTTTCGAAGAGGATCACCGGCAAGCAGAGGCACTGGAGGACCAGGGCAGCACTCTTCCCTGGCAGTCCATGTGCTAAGGTCAGCGCTGAGATATCCCACGTAGAGCACACCCCCATGGCCCCACACAGTAGCTGGTATCCAAGACAAGTCCAAGGCAATTGCATCCCCAATGGCCCAGGTTCAAGCAGACCCAGCTGCCTGCACAGCCTGCCCTGCCCCAGCCAAGGGTCCAGACCTGGACTGCAGCTGCCCAGCCAGAGGGCTGTCAGGGTGCAGCCGGCAGAACCGCCCCAGCACCCAGATGGGGAAGACGTTGCGGTATGCAGTGTAACTGATGGCACAGGACTTGTTGAACACCCCAGCAATATTCTCCTGGGAAAGAAACAGAGAGAAAGAGGGTATAAGTGTCAGGAGACTGCAGTGTGTTCAGAAACCCCTTGGAAAGACTGAAGATGTACCTGAGGCCAGTCCCCACTGGGCAGCTGCTTATCAATCAACAATTTAATGCCCCTTTCCAGCACGTCGACATCAGGGTACCTGCAAAACACAAGGGAGATGCGATCACCTTTACCCAGACCAGCCACAAACCCCCATCCATGTGCTTGGGGAACTCAAACTCCAGGCTGCCCCAAGCTTGTCCCAGGGATGCTGAATGCTTTGGGATGGCCCCTCACAATCCCAGGACACTAGACATTATGAATACGGCAACATTTTCCCAGACTGGATGCCTGGAGCTGTGATGCAAACCTCTGCTTTGCGCTGGCCCCCACCAGCCAGGCCCAAGGCCACACAATCCAGCCTGCATCTCCCATCTTCCTGAGCACCTGGGGCCAGGTGGGGCTGCTCCTACCTGACAGCCATGAGCCCCAGCAGGGCCCAGCAAGTGTTGTGGATCTGCGACTCAGCACTCTGCACATATGTGCGCTGCTCGCAGGATTCGAAGTCCTCTCCCCACCCGCCATCTGCCATTTGCTTGGAGAGGAGGAACTGGCAGGCCTGGGCCACTTCTCGGCACGCAGCCCTGTGGAGATGGGGCACAGAATCAGACAGGACTGGGGACAGGGAGCAATTCAATCCTCATGGTTCTCAGCTGCAAGAAGAAGCTGTGCCCACGGCTGGGTCTGCCTAGAGAGTTTGAGGGTCAGGCAGCAACTGCCTTGGCCATATCACAGCCACAGGACTTGGGAGGAGCAGTCCCTGGAGGCAGGAGAGTCCATGCACAGCCAGGGCATCCACACAGCCCCACTATGGAGTCTTGCCCCAGCTCAGGAGGTAGGTAGGGGCAGGGCACCCACACAGCCGCTTCTCACCCATCATGGTACGTGTGCTGCATGGTGGCGAATGCCTCCAGACCGAACCAGGTGCCGTAGGTGAAACAAACTCCCCAGCTCCTAGGAGCAAAGGGAGAGCAACACTGTCAGGGGTGGAGGCCGTAAGTAGAGGCAGGCTGCAATACGGCTGTGTTCATGGAAGAGCCTGGGCACAGAGCTGCAGCCTTCCCTCTCCTATGGCACAATCATGCCCAGTCCCACCAGAACCTGCTCCTAGGCAACGCAGGTGTCAGCAGACGCTGAGACCAGAGGAGCCGGAGCCACCCCAGCCCCCAGGGTCTTTGCACAATGCAGAATGTACCTACACCACTGGGGCTGGAGGGAGAGTAATTGACAGCAAAGAGGATCAGCACCTACTTCCCCTCCCACAGATCCTGCCAACCAGAACACTTGCTATCATGGTCCCTCTCACACTGGGGTAGCCAGAGGAAAACTGGGTGGCAGGAACACAGCTTACCCTTCCCAGGACCCATCCGCTCGCTGCTTCTTGCGACAGAAATCCAGGCCCTTCTGCAGAGTCTCCCTGGACAGGAAAGAAGACATCCACTTCAGAAGCAGCTCGAACTCAGTGTCTGCTTCACTGGGGGCTCCATCAGCCCCTCTGAGGCTTTGATGAGTCCCATTATTGGAGGGCTCAAGAGGCAGGAGCATGCAGACAGGCAGTCATGTTGTTCAGGAGCTCAGAACCAAACCATGCCCCAGGTGGGACTTCTCTGCCTTATGCCACAGGCAAGCAAGACCCAGCCTTCCACTAGCTGCAAGAACAAGGCAATGGCTAAGTCAAGAGAATGCCAGATCTCCATCAGTTTTCCCCAGCCTCTTGCAGGGGGCTTTGGTTTGTAGAAGTCAACAGTATCCCAGTTGACCATCACAGGGGCTGTTCCATGCCAGTGCAGAGATCCAGGCACAACCCCTGACAGGAGGAGCTGTGCCAAGGGGCCATGTCAGGCAGCTTGAAACAGTGCAGCCTGTCTTCTTCCCTGCCTGGCTCTCATGTCAGTGCCTCACCTGATCTCTGGCACTCGGTGCTCAGGGAACTTGCTGTGAAAGTGTCTCAGTGCCTGCATGACAGCCGATGTGCACTCCACATAGGTGTAGTCGATCATGATGTCACCTGCCAGCAGGTGAAGGGTATCAGTGCCACAGGTCCTCTGTAGGGGAGTCTCCAGGCCAGTGGGTGCCAGCCTCTCCCTTGGGCCAGAGCACACTGATCCCACACAGGGACCTGGGGCAAAGCCAGATACCCACCGGGCATGGTGAGGCCAGGCCACTGTGTTCCTTCACAGTGGGCAGG
>NW_008676723.1:2893-6789 GCF_000695815.1 Acanthisitta chloris | reverse complement strand
GCAAGTGGCCACCTCGCTTGGTTTCATATGTAGCAAAGCCTCCGTCCGAGTTCCTCATGCTCAGCAACTGCCCAGGCAAGCAGAGAGGGGTGTGGGACTAGCTCACAGGCAGTAACACCCCGTTCTGACCCCAAGCTAGGTGTAAGGACAAAGCCCACAGGTCTGTGGGGCTGGCAGACACCCAGAACCCAGTCTGGGCCATCACATCACATTATGTCACACAGACAGCTCTGCATCACAGTCAAGAATGTTGTCACACCAGGCTTCATACTACCTCAGCCAAACCAGATCTAACAGCTCCATGGGCTTTGACTTCTCTTACAGGTCTACCCGCTTGCATGTCCCTCAGCCCTGATTTTTGCAGCACTTACCACATTCACAGCATCAAAGAGGTGCTCGGGGGGCACAGGCTTAGCTAGGAAGGGACACTTCTCCTGCAGCAGCATAACTGCCTTCAGCCCCTCCGCTGTGCAGTCTGCCACAACCCAGCCACAGTCACGTGTGCTGAAGGGGAAGCCACCCTGGAAAGGGATCAGATGGGCTTAGCACCTTCCCCTGACCCATGCTATTCTTCTCAGGGAGGAGGTGCTGCCCCTCATTCCCATCCCCTTTGCTCAAATCCCTGCCTGGGTCGTGACTCCTTCAGAGACCAGTCCCAACCATCGCACCTTGTTCATATGGCGGTAATATTTCTGGTAGTCAGCTGGGTTCTCTGGGATCTGCAGGAGACAAGGAACAAGTGAGAGCAGGCTGGAGGTGCCTGGCTACAGGACTGTGGGCTGAAACCATCGCAGGTGCAAAACAATGTGGGAC
This sequence comes from Acanthisitta chloris, assembly GCF_000695815.1. Taxonomy (NCBI): domain Eukaryota; kingdom Metazoa; phylum Chordata; class Aves; order Passeriformes; family Acanthisittidae; genus Acanthisitta; species Acanthisitta chloris. The sequence goes on along the minus strand of NW_008676723.1, from coordinate 5,976 downwards.
TGGGCAGCACCCGCCTTTCACTGAGGGAGGCAGACAGGGAAGAGGTCAGCTCTGGAGCAGAGAGTGATGAAAAGAAATCACCTCTTGGCCTGGTTTCAGCAAGTGTTGCTAAAGTCCCTTCTTTTGGAACTTTCCTGCCAGGGAGCCATCTGCTTTCAATGCTGCCATTGGCAGCACCAAGAACAATAAATTTTTCCCTGTGAGGGCGGTGAGACACTGGCACGGGTTGCCCAGAGAGGTTGTGGATGCCCCAACCCTGGCACTGTTCAAAGCCAGGCTGGATAAAGCCTTGAGCAACCTGGTCTAGTAGGAAGTGTCCCTGCCATGCCCACGGAGAAGTCCATTCCAACCCCTTAACATTCTATGATTCTCTACTATCTAACCTAAGCCTTCTCTCTACTGAGGGCAGCCAGGTCTCCCATCTCCTTCCAGAGAGAACCCATATTATCACTAGGCTTTCTTTTGCTTGCAACGTATCTATAGAAGCTCTTCCTGTTATCCTTAATATCCCTCATGAGATTCAATTCTATCTGGGCATTGGCTTCCTTAAACTTGTCCCTAGTGCCCCCCCCACAATTTTCCTGTATTTCTCCCAGGCCACTTGTCCTCATTTCCACCTCCTGAAAGCTTCTTTTTTTTTTGCCCGGAGTTTGCTCAACAACTCCTTATCCATTCATGGAGCCCTACTGGTATTTTTGCCTGATTTTTCCCTTGTCGGAATACATTGCTCCTGAGCTTGGAGGAGATGATCCTTGAATATCAGCCAGGATTCCTGGGCCCCCTACTCTCCAAGGCTCTAACCCACGGGACTCTACTGAGTAGGTCCTTGAAGAGCCCAAAGTCTGCTGTCCTGAAGTCCAGAGCAGTGAGCTTGCTGCATACTTTCCTCCCTGTCCTGAGGATCTTAAACTCCACCATCTCATGGTCAGCGCAGTCAAGGTTGCCTTGGAGCAGTACATTCCTCACCAGCAAATCCCTGTTGGTGAGCACAAGCTTCACCTCTTCTTTCAGCTCCTCAATCACTTGTGTAAGGAAGTTGTCATTGACATGTTTGAGGAACCTCCAGGATTGTCTGAGCCCTGCCATGCTGTCCCTCCAACAGACACTGGGGTGGCTGAAATCCCCCATGAGGACCAGGGCTAGCGAGCGTGAGGCCACTCCTATCTGCCTGCAGAGGGTTTCATCCACACCATCCTCCTGATTGGGTGACCTGTAGCAGACTCCCACTATAACATCCCATCCCTGCCCTCCCCTAAATCTTGACGCACAAGCTCTGAGTTGGCTCCTCATCCTTCCCCCAGCAGAGTTCCATGCTCTCCAGTTGGTCATTGACACAGAGAGCTACACACCCTTGTCATCTCTCTAGCCTGTCTTTCCTGAAAGGCTAAAACCTTCCATTCCAGGCCCACATCCCTGGGCCTGGCCAAGGTCCACTCCAAGCTGCAAAGATGGTTCCCTGAAAAGAGGGAGCAGAGAACAGGAGACTGTCCCTAGGATATTGCTAGTCCAACTCTTCAGAAGGCAACAGATGCCTCCAACGGGGCTCTGAGCAGCAGCCAAGCCTGCACAGCCAACGTGTGAGACACCACCAACGGGCTCCACTCACCTGGGTGAACCGGAGGAACTCATGGGCGTTCTGGAGACAGGACATGAATTCAGGCATCTCCTGAGCTTCTGCCTAGAAACAAAGGTGCACAGTCAACACCCAGCAAGGAGCTGTGGCCACCAAACTTGCTCTGAGCAAACATGTATTTGCCTGGCTCAGCCACAGGATGCCAGGCCAGAACTGGCACAGCAGAGCTCCAAGGGGGTGCACAGTAGGAGCTCTGGTATTTGGGGATGTGTGAGCAGAGACCATTTTCCCAAGGCAGCAAGTAGTACTGAGGGGTGCATTACCTCCAAAAAGGCTTGAACGGCAAAGGCAGTATCCCAGAGCTGGGATCCATTTGTGCCCTGGAAGAAAGTAGATAGTGAGACAGGTGCTAGCAGCAACCTGACTCAGCTGTGGGGTCTATGGGACGGCACATCCTTCCCACATTACTCCCACTACCTCCCTCTACCCTATGCTGCAGTTTTATGCCACCAGTGCCATGGCTGATGCACTGGCACAGAGGGAACAGATGCAGCAAGTCAAGGGTGAACAAGGGAACAAGAAGTGAGACAGCTACTTCAGGATGGTCCATGCACAGCCAAGGCAGGGGAAGTGGCTAGCACTAAGGAGCAGCAGAACAGTATCTCTGAGAGAAGCAGAGCTCAGGCCACATGCAGGATCCCCTTCCCTTCTCCCAGGACCTGTGGGGATAAAGGGAACAGAGGCCTAGAGCTGCCCCATCAGCTCACAGCCACAGGGAGGCAAACTAGCAGGACAGACACTATTCCCTCCTGGCACAGCCAGAGGAAGTGGCAGTGAGACAGAGAAGTCCACCAGGCACAAGAGGTGAGACGCCAGGAGCTCAGGCCCAGGATGAACAAGCTATCCCATTACTCCAAGGGCTGCCCCAGCATGCCAGGGTCCCTTCAGTCACAAGTGAACTCCTGCAGCACTTCACCTGCATCTTCATGCCGTCAAGGCCCAGCCTGTGGGAGGAGAGAGCACAATGCTGCAGCACAGGCACAGTGGGAGCACCAGGAAGCAGGTCGAGAGCCATGCTGTGCTTAATCCACAGGGATCAGAGCCCTGTGCTGTGCCAGGTGAGTCACACTCAGCCCTTACCAGAGATAGTCAGGGATCCTAGAAACATGCTCCTGAAAAGCTGGGGAGTTCTTCCCATCCACGAACCAGCGGACCAGCATGTTGATCGTCTTCGAAATCTGCCGAGAGGAGCACTGTCACTGCTCTGGATACAGCTTCTTCCAGTCCCAGAGACATACAGCCCTCCCACCCAGCACAAAACCATCCAGAGGCTGTCCTGGCCTTGATCCCAACGGCTCCATCTGTGGCATCACCCAGCATGGCTGAGTTAGCAGGGCATTGCCATGGAATCACTCCAGAGCTTCCCTTCACATCATTTCCCTGGACCTCAAGGAGAGGTACCCCTCACCAGGGCCACAGCTGTCCCCACACCCTCTGCAATTTCTGTGCC
>NW_008676723.1:0-2861 GCF_000695815.1 Acanthisitta chloris | reverse complement strand
ATTGAGCAAGATCTGGTGATTGTGGTTATGTGCTACAATTGCAAAGCTCTAGGGAGGCACAGGCTGGTCCCTAGAGGGCTAAGGCAGAGATATTTAAAGGATTAACAGCGTGTCCTACCGGCCCGATGCTTATGCACTTGGTGAATCTGTCGTCAGCTTTGATGTGGTCATATAGTTCTGCGATGGCTCGCTGCCGCAGGTGAGTGCTGTGGTGGGCTTCATACACATTCATGATAGCTACAGAAGGAGAAAGGGACATGCAATCATGAAAACCCTACCTCATGCAGCCAGATTCCCTTGTGACAGGCTGCACCCTGGCTCACATGACTACCGGTTGAGGAAAGCATGGGAACTGTGGCCCAAGGACCTGGGCGCAAGGGCCTGCTGCTCTCAGGGAGGGAGAAGCCCATGAATCACACAATCCACATCTGCAAGGCATACACCAGCAGCTGGCAGTAGATCCTACAGAGCCCCCATGGTACAAGACAGGTTCAGGTCCACCACCAGCAGCTCACACAGCACTCACCATAGGCAGCGCCCAGCAGCCAGCTGTGTGGGGTATACATGTCACAGGCAGCCACGTTGTTCCTCTGCGCTGGCCAGTCTATGCTGCCATAGTCTTGCACATACAGCTCCTGACAACAAAGGGCATCAGCCTGGCAAGCTGGGAGCAAGCACCCAGTGGCAGTTACAGCTGGGAGCTGGCTCTGCTGTCTGATGAGAGACCATGCGAGAGACCATGCAGGAATGAGCGCTGCCACTTTGCAAGGCAGAGGCTGCCCCTGAGGACATGGCTGGCACAGCAGGGAGTCAAGGAGCCACAGATCCTTATCCAGCAGGGTCAGCTCCTTTCTTACCTGCCGCAAGCTCCGTATGAGCTCATCTTCTTCGGCTGACAAACGCTTGGCGTAACAGTAGCTCATGGGAAGGTAGACCTGGCGGCAGTGACACCACAGACGGGACGGGTGAGCTGGGAACCACGTGGGAAGCAGCCTGATTGCAACAGAGAAGGTGCTACTGTGAGGAACAAGGAGGGCCAAGGCCAGCAGGCAGAGATGGTGTGCAGCATGCCCAGAGCAGGCTTTGCCTTGCCCTGTCCCCTGCACCAGGGAATATCCACACAGCCTGGTCCTGCTCAAATCCCCCCTCAACAGGGGCCAGCAGACACTGCTCATGGCCCAGCTGATGTAAGGCAGAGAGGACCTCAAGCTCAGAGAAGAGGAAGGGGTGAAGCCAGTTCAGTCACATGGGACTTTGAAGGCAGAGGCCCAGACTGACAGCTAATGGCACTTGATGATGAAGAACCAGCAGCCCTTGGTATTATGCAGCACCTGATCTCCCCCAAGGATAATGTCATACACTTTCCTTCTCTCACACCCAGCAGCTCAGTAATCAGAGAAGGGGTGAGTGAGGGTTAGAGGTGGCAGCTTTACATGTGGCTGTCCCATCCTGCTGGGTCCCAGTTCTGGCTGGCCAGAAATCTGGTGGCAGGCAGGGAGCACACAGATGTATCAAGGACCCCATGAGTAATGCTAACAGGGCTAAGCTCTGGCTCCTCCCCTGGGCACAGTGTTCAGTGCTATCCAACCACTGGCCTGGCCTTGCTGCTGGCTCCCAGATGACTAACAGCCTCAGCACCTCCAGTTCTAGGCCATAGCTGGAGTTATCTCAGTAAATACCAGTGTCTTGGGGCAGTTCTGGGTCGAGGCTTGTGGCTGGACTCCCTCCACAGCACCTCCTCCCTCCACAGTGAGGGGGCACATACCACATCTCTGGGAGAAGTGTGTTCATTCCCTCCCAGCTGTAAACGTTCAAGACAGCCAGCCAAAACTTGCCCCAGGAAGGGATTCCCACAGCACCTCCTGCAGAAAAATGGTATCAGCTTTCAGGGTTAATGCAGCCATGGCAGCTCCCTGCTTTCTTTCCCATCACAGGGCCCTCTTCTCCCCATGTTAGGGAGCATGCAACTCAGGCTGGGATACACATCCTGAATCAAGACAAGCAGGCAATGGTAGAAAAATTGAACAGTTTCTCATCATTAATTGAAAATGCAGGTGCCATCAAGGGCAAGCAAGAGCAACAGCTCTTCCACTACCTGGCAGCCCCTCACTTTCCATGCATCCCCCAGGTCTGGCCAGACCTCTCTCACCAGAGTACAGCCCCGTGGCTGACCTTTGCTGTGCAGGTTGACACGGGCCCGTACAATGTCAGGGTCATCTGGTCCAAGCCCCAGAATCCTCAGGGCTATGTAGTTGAGTGCTGTGCCAAACACAGTCGATTTGTCCTCCACATGCCTGTCAGGTACATACACAGAGTCACCACAGCCATTACCCAGCTGGTGGTGTTAGCCAGACACAACCCAATGCCCAGAGCTGTCTTCATGAGGGTGAAGTGGGATGCCAGGGGTGGCTGTGGAAAAGGGGGACCAGACTAACCCAGGGAGAAACAGCACTGCACTACCCTGTCAGACATAATGCTTTGGGGTATCTCTCTCCCCCTCAGAGGATATACGGCCAGAGTTGATGCTTGGTGACAGTGTACCTGGAGTGCTGCACAAGCAACTCCAACTGCCCAGAAGTATCACGGGCGCTGAGTCCCCGTCCCCGAGCCTGGGCAAACCTGGCAGCAGCTCCAAGTGCTGGACTTTGGAGATGCCATCACTCAAGGAAGCATCTTTGCTACTCACAAGCCCCAGCCTCCGTCCGGGAGCTGTACAGAGCGCAGGTAGCGCACCATCTCCTTCCGGACACCCTCAGGCAGCTGGATTTTGGCCGTGTGGCAGGTGATGAGGAGACCTGGAGGATCACACGGCGTTGTACAGAGCCGACCCTCACGCACTCCCCCCCCGGGCCGGTGCCCCA
>NW_008676722.1:1364-4671 GCF_000695815.1 Acanthisitta chloris | reverse complement strand
ATTTGTTTATTTTTCATATTATTAATATTAGCTACAAAATCTCATCATTAGGAAGTATTTCTCTGGAATAAATGATTAAAAATATTTTGTCATGGCCTACGATAAGTCAGTTAACAAAGATGGGTATTTTCTTCAAAATCATGTCTTACAGGAATAGAAAAAGGTTTTCGTGTACATAGAATGTATTTAGTATTCTAAATGTTACCTATTTTTTAGGAAAATAACCTGATGGAGACATACAGTTCTGAGGTTACTTTGTATTAAAAAGCATAGTCTTGGTGTAGTTTATAAGAGAAAAGTGTCATGCTTACTAATTTTCTTAGCAGAGAAGTTGTGGGTTTAAATGAGTATAGAATCTGGAGGTTCACCCTGGGGTTTTTCCATGTCAGGAGTTACTATGCTAAATATTTCTTTCCTTTCTTTGTGTGTTCAAGAAGTAAGGCAACCTTTTCCCAATAACAAGCATTGCAAAAAATTTCTAAATATTAGGCTGTCACAGTTTTCCAGGGTTGAAAATTTATAATAACATTAAAAGAACTATGATTAAGATAACTTATCAGAGGTGTGCTGTTTTATTAATAGTAGTGCATTTTCATTCTAAATTTTAGAAGAAGGAAACAGAGAGAGGAGAAATAATTATGAAGGACTGTTGTTCAGTTGTCTCATTGTATGCTGTAAGAATTAGGTGGTTGCTTTTAAAATCAAAAATTGGCATCATGAACAGTTAAATCATATTGGGAGATAATCTATTGGTGGTGGTAAGTGGAAGAAAAAGGTCCCTGAGGATGTAGGTGTATTTTTCACAAGTATGACAAATTCAGAATACCTATTTTCTTCAAAATTGTCAAATAATTTAATTTTGTGTACTGTGCAAGGGTTGATTTAGGGTGATTGAGTAATTGACCTGAAAATTAAAGTTGAATATATTAGAACAGAAGAAATTCTTACAATTTATCCATTAAAATACACTTTTAGAAATGTCTCTATGTATAACATAGTACAGCAGTCATGCTAGCTGGTCTAATGAACAGTGGTGGATTTTCTATTAACGGGACTGAAAATATACTTTATGTTTCTATTCTCTTTGAGCGATATGCTATAAACAATGCCATTGGAAACAGCATTAATATAGGTTTGGTCAGAAGTATATAATAAGTTCCTATTTAGTGTCATTAATTCACATTGAACTTCTTGCTTACAAGAAATCAAACAAGATTAACATAAAAATCTACAGGTTTTTATTCATCTAAAAAGATTTTATGCATATTCATCACAGTTGTGACAAGGCAAATGAATGAGCCATCTATACAAGTTTCCTGGCAATATATTGGAACACTAAGGGCTTATAGCATTTCATGACCTGATGAATGCTGACTCCTGCAGTAATCAACTGAGGAAATACAAACATGAATTTAAAATTACATTTTCTTTTATTTTGTCCTCATTACAGTGCATTTATAGTTCTTCCCTAGAAGAAAAATCTGAAGGCTTAAAATTTGCAAACGAAGCTTTCCAAAGTTATACTGTAGTAAAGAAATGGAAATTCACATTTGTGTAGTTGTCCAAAGGACTTGTCAGTATACATTTCATATTCTCACATATTCAAAGACTTATGGGAATATTCATATAAAGGCATTCAATTTAAAATACTATTTTTCTGCAATGTATACATGTAGTGATATGCATTTTCAATGAAATGTAGGAGCAATTTAGAAAATTAAGGAATCGAGATACAGTACATTACACCTATGGATTGTCCTGCTATTTAAAAATGATTTATTGTCTTTTAACAATAATTTTACTGTATGTGTCTTCCAGATGTGTGGAGGTGATTGCCAGAGAAGGCCGGAACCTGAAAGAACTGTATTTAGTATCCTGTAAGATCACTGACTATGGTATGTAATACACTTACATCCTTATTTTTGTGAAGACTGAACCAAAGTTCACAGAGACACTTACAGAAAGTGTTAGAAATGTATAGGTAAAGTTTGCAAAATCTTTATCCGTAAAAATAGGAAATGTACAAAAACTGTTTGACATGCTTAAAAATATCTGTGGTTTTAAGTATTGAAGTCAATGTATGTATTTTCTACAGAGTTTTCCTTATGGAATTGTCAGTTACTTGGCAGAATGGGTAGTGTCCCTTTCAATTGCTCTGTGGACCCAGACAACTTTTGAGAGAAAATATAAAAATTCATAAGCAATTCTAGATGCTGTAAAAGCATAACTAAGCAAGTAAGAATATGGATTGATTACCTATTGTAGGCCATAAAATTTGAATGAGCTAGATGATGCCTTAAAAATGCTGTTATGATAAAATAGAGAGGAACACCTTAGGAGGTCCAGTCTGATAGGCCACATAGAGAGACAGATTTTGTATTTAGCATAGGAAAACGTCTTAGCACTTACTTATGTTTGGAAAGGCTGCTTTGTTTTAACTTGATTTTTTTTATTCAAATCTGATACTGACCTCAAATGAGACACTTATTTCTACAATAATGTGAAATTCTCAGGTATCTACTTCCCACTTACTTGCCTAAATTTCGGTAGGATTTACAAACTGTATATTTGAGATGTTCATCTTAGGTTTTCTGATTATTTTGTTCCTCATTAACTTTTATTTTTTTATTATTTTAACTTTATACTCCATAGCTTCTAATAAAGAATTACAATGTCAAAGTGATAAATTACCTCAAACTCATTGTTTTATTTTCCTGCTCAAGTTTTGCACTTCACTGGGGTTTGCATGGGTGCATTCAAGGCTATTTTTTTCTGCAGAGTTCTGCTCATATTATGTCCACAGTATTTGAACAATACAGCTATAACACTTGCAGAAGGTTAGGGCATGGCAGAGGAAAGGGAGTGTGGGCCTGTGCCAGTGTTTTCCTTTGTTTGCAGTTGTTTGTACTTGCCTGTGCAGAGCAGGCCAAAGTTGAAGACAGATTTTCTCAGTTCTATACCACTTGGCCAAGGTGAATTGGTGAATTTGTGAAGTGGAAACTCTATGCTTGAAATTTAGGGAGAGGAATTGTCTGTAGGACACAAAGTGATATTGAAGGTGTTTCTTGTCACTGCTGTAGGGTGAGAGCTGCAGGTTGGAAAGGAGACTGTCCAATCTGTCTGCACATATAGTAACCTTACTGTTGCTCCTTCTGACTTTGATAGCATATGTAGAAAGATTTATCATGGGAATAATGGAACCCACATCTTGAGGATCCGTGTTTTCTCACACTGACTTCACCCTTCATTCACTGCAGTTACTGAGAGGAACATGGGATTTTGCTCAAAAGGAAGGGAAACACAACTG
>NW_008676722.1:0-1331 GCF_000695815.1 Acanthisitta chloris | reverse complement strand
AAGATTATCAAAGAATAGAGAGAGAGGAAAGGAAGTCTCTGTGGCTTGATGAAAAGTATTCATGTGTGTTTCACAGAATGAATGCATGGAGAATATACATAGCATTTGGCTGGTTAGCTTTGTCCAACCTGAGCTTCTATTGACTTCCGTGTATTACGGCTCACCTGTCACTAATGTGTTGGATTTTGCTGTCAGTCAGCATCATTGCTGTCTGTTACTGGGAATATGAGAATATTTCCATTGATAGTGTTGACACTAGGATTTATTATTTATGTAAAATTTGACTTTTTTTGCTAATAAGGATCTGTAAAACATGCAGCAAAACAGCTGTGATACTGATTTCTGATACGTTATTGGCTTCTTGATTAGCATTATAATCTTCATCATATCTCAGCACGCCAGCCTGACAAGTAAATTCTGCTGTTGATATCTGAGCTGAAAATGCAAAATAAACTGTAACAAAGTAGAATTTATAAGCATTATTTATGATTTCTAAGGAGATTAAAACTTTGCCTTAGATTAAAAATGTGATAGCAAGTGAATATTAATTACATTAACAAGAGTGTTAACTTTCTTTTTTTTTCATTTATTTTCTGGTACTTCATTTGAAGACTTTCAAACAGTTGTTTATGGTGCTGTTAAGTTAAATAAGTGAGCCCTTTTCTTACAGTTCTGTGAGCAGTTTGTTGTTGAACTTTATGTATCAAAGAATCTGCCTCTCTTCTCAAAAGGGGAAGAGCAGCCATTCTCTTCCTCTGAGTCTTTTCAAGGCCTCATGTCCTCTGCACCTTTGTATTTGGTCAAGTAGAGGAAATCAGCTAAAACCATGTTTCTTACTTCTCATGGGATCTTTTAGGTGGCCTCCCATGGTCTTAGAAAGACTTACAACTTCACACACGTAGTTGTTCAGGCTCTGCCAAGAAGTAAGTAGGGTCTGAAGCTCTGTGAGGCTGTTACTGGTTGGGGAGCATACAGCCTTACACAACTGTGCTTTTTTCTGTGATAATCCCTTGGGTGATGCGCATAATTGTCCTTGCTTTGACAGTTAAAATCCTGACACCCAGTTTGTAACTATACACATTTTCACTGGTAACCATATTTGTTTAGCTTGGTCAAGTACAGATGCAAGATTTTGAAAGCCCTCTTTGAAACTGTTTAATAGCAATTTTTGATTGAACAGATTGAAAGAATGATTGAACAGATGCAAAATTTTGAAGTCTGGGACAAGAACTTGTTTGCTTTCAGCTGGCAAAAAGAAATGAGTAAATCTCCAACAAAATTACTCATAGTTTGTGAAATTAATTCAGCAGCAACAACAACAACAACAACAA
>NW_008676721.1:0-249 GCF_000695815.1 Acanthisitta chloris | reverse complement strand
TGGGATGAGAAGAAAGCAGTGCTGGGGGGACTGGGAGGGCACAGAGATAGTGCTGGGAGGGCACTGGGAGCACTGGGGGGGACTGGGAGGGGACTGGAGGGTACTGGGAGGACACAGTAACAATACTGGGGAAACACTGGGAGCACTGGGAGGGACTGGGAGGACAGTGGGGAGCCCTGGGAGCTGCTCTGCTCTGAGGATGCCCCTGGGGACCCCCCAGAGCTGCCCTGGGACCACCGGCCGAGCCTG
>NW_008676720.1:655-2112 GCF_000695815.1 Acanthisitta chloris | reverse complement strand
GGGCTGGGAGCCCTGGCACCCCTGACACCCCATGGGGGGCCGGGAGCAGTGGAGCTGGGAGCGCGGCAGCACGCCAGGGCTGGGGGGCGCCGGCGACTTTTGTACATTTGAATGTCTGACCCTTTTTTTCAGCGTACGTTGAATGCAGCGTTCGGTCATAGAGACCGGGGGTTTTGTATTTAATAAAAGTTTGAAAAGTTTGTTGTTCGTGTGGCCTGGTGAGGGGAATCACCATGGGATGGGGCAGTGGGATTGCAAGGAGGAAGGCCTGCCTGCCACCTCCAGGGGAGGCAGTGTCCCAGGTTCATACCGCCCACCCTTAGAAGTCATCCAGCACTGGGGAGGCCTCACGAGGTGCCCAGCCCCAGCCAGGATGAAGTGTGTAGGGCATGAGCAGGACAAAGCCAGTTGCCCTCACTGTGCCATGTATGGATAATTGCTGCCCCTGCCTCTATTTGGAGACAATGCTGTCTCCCAGCAGGGACAAGCCCCTGTCCCACATCCTCTGCCTTAGCTCCACCTGGTTTTATAGGTCCAAGTAAGGCAAAGAAGCATACCCCAGGACCCAGCCTGGCTGCTCAGTGCCAATACCTGGTATTGGGGGGGAAAAGGGCTGCACCCGTGAGATGCAGTCCTGCACTCTCCAACCCCTCCCTTCCCCCCAAGGGTCCCCAAAGAAAGGCACAGTGGGACACAGCCTCAGGAATATAAATCTCATTAAAATCTAGGATACTTTAGAACTCTACACCAGGAGAGACACTGGCACAGGCAGCGCTGCCCAGGGACGCGCGCGTTATTGCTAACAATTAGAGGTGAAGAGTAGCGGCGTGACTCGAGGGGCAGGGCACGGGCACCATGCAGGAACCTGCGCCCCTCGCCACAGCACGACGGGGGGCTCGGGACGGGGACGGGGAGCTGGAACATCCTGCTGGGGCTCACTGCCCACTGCCTCCCGCCACCGTGCCAAGCTATGTCGTGTCCGTGTGTCAGCCTTGAGGCTGCAGCATCGGGAGCACAGGGCGCTGGTTCTGAGGGGAGCAAACGGGGTGGGAAGGGTCTTACCTCATCCACCCCAAATCAAGAGCTCTTAGCCCTTTGGCTGGAGCTGGAAGACAGATTTAAAACCGCCCGGCCTTTGCCAGTGCATCCTGCTCCACTAATACTGGTTGGGGACTGAGTGTCCCCAGATGGCTCGGAGCGAGTGGGCTGGAGCAGCCCTCCGTGTCTCCGCTGGTACCTCTCTCTAAGTAGCAGCTGTGGGAGGCTGGTCCATCCTGCTCCCCCTTAGCACCATGGAGGGTCTTCCCCTGCCAGTGCTGGGGCTGCCAGTGAGAGCTGAACCTCAGCCCTGCCCCATCACCCCCCGGCCAGGCTTAAGTACTCCCCAGCCTCCTGCCCCGGCATAGGGCAGGCAGCAGTGTCGGGCTGTGCCCATGCTGCTTGTGGCCCAGCTTTGC
>NW_008676720.1:0-642 GCF_000695815.1 Acanthisitta chloris | reverse complement strand
GCCTGGCCACCCAGGAGGGCACCCCAGCCCCCAGTGGGGCCACAGGGTGGAGGGGTGCATGGAGGGGAGCATACTAGCTCACTGCCTGTACAGCCCTGGGGTACCGTGCATATGTGCATGCCCGTGTATGCCACACGTGTGCCCATACTGTGTCTGCAAGGGACACACACGTGTATACATGTGTGCTCTAAGTGCTTGTGTCTTGTGCCTTGAGATCCCACTGCCCATGCAAGCAGCATGCCTGTCGCCCATCCCCCTGTGCTGGCCCAGTGCCTGGCACCACCCATGGGCATGGCCACGTGTGTGACCCAGCAGGGTCACAGACACAGCAGGTGCCCACCCGGGCTGGGAGTCCCTGCAGTGCCAACCCCTACCATGATTGGCTTGTGCACACAGGCTGGGGTGGCTGCAGGCAGTCCTGGCATGCCCAGCCCTGGTCCCACCCCATGTCCTCCCCATAGGAAGGTCAGGAGGGTGCCCCATGGCAGGGCAGGCTGTCTTGGCTTGGGGGTAGGTGTGCATCCCCCCCAGGGCAGGGCCCCTGCAAAGTGCCTCTGGCTCCCGGCCCTCCTGGGGCTGTGCCCCCTCCTCTCTTGTCCCAGCGTCGAGCACAAAGGTTACCGTAAACACGAGGGTTAACGA
>NW_008676719.1:0-22864 GCF_000695815.1 Acanthisitta chloris | reverse complement strand
TAAACACAGCCTAGCAGAAACCAAAATACCAGTGTGTTATCAACATTATTCTCCCTCTGAATCCAAAACACAGCACCAGCTACTGACTGAGATGAAATTAACTCCAGCACAGCCGAAACCAGCACAAATCCCCTAGAATATCCTGAAAGAAAGGAGTTAATTGTTTTGAATGTAGATGACTAGAAAGGCCAAGAAAAATCTTTTTGTATTTTTAATCAGCTACAGCGCTATTTAGTTTCTTGCCTTCATGATGGGCTATTTATGTTACGTGAGCATCTTGCTACCACTGATGCAGAGGAGGGAAGACGTTTATTATTTTTCCTTCAAGATGTTCTTGGTAATTTCCATTTATCTGGAAAAAAAAGTCACAATGGATGAAATGAGACTCCACTCTGCTTCCATCAACATTGTAGTGTTGTATTCTCAAATACTTTTTTTCCATGAGTAACCAACAACATGAATGGTGTGGATAACTGTTGCAGAAAAAAAACCAAGCAACTAAACTCAAACAAAATAGTCCAACTCCCACACACACAAAATCCAGAACCAAACAGAAAAAAACAAACCAACAAAATACACAAGTCCAAGACAAACAATTCCTGAAAGAATGAACAGCTTGTAATTTGGAATAATTATTCACTGAAGATCCTTCATGGTGGTCACAGTTAAACATCTGAATGTCCCTTCTGGGGGTGAACATCAGAGCAGATAAAGGAGAAAAGCAGACATGTATAGGTTAATTACAGATTCTTGAACTCTCTGCCCTTTGGTGGAACCCAGTGCATGACTGTGGTCAATTTGCTTTTGTTATCCTCAGAAGGAGTATGAGGCATGGTGACAGGCCAGTTAGAGCGGTATATGGAAAAGATTTCCCTGCAAGATAAATGTTTCAGGATATCTACTGATTTTATTATTTTTTTAATTGAAAATGTGTGAAGAGAGTTTTTTTTCTTTTATATATTCGAATTGATCTTCTGCCTTTATTTGGGGAGTGGACAGGGTTTCTAACCTTGCGCATGTGGGATGACTGGGAATATATTTCTGCTGACCTGTGTGTTCTTTGTGACAGCAGATGATTTATCTGACGGAGTGCGACTGCACAGTGGCACTCTTTTATTGTTGCAAAGTAGTTCAGTACGTGGTAAATGATTAAGGTGACAGATTGTCTCTGCAATCTTGCAGTGGGGAAGTGGGACAATTTCACACAATGCTGTCTCTGCAGAGTTCACGAGACTATTTAGCTTGGGTTAGGAGGCTCCACCTGATGTGTTTTTGCTGAAGACCTTGCAGGCCGTATTCTGTCATGGAAAGCCTTAGCAACAGTCTTGTAGGACTCATATTATTAATTACTGAGGCCAGAACAATGATCTTTCCCAGATTAGACACAGAGCTCCTATTCAAAAAGGTTTGACTGATGTAATTTTATTTTTCTTTTTAAGCACAGGCTGCACTGTGAATGCAAATGACATAAATCTGTGATTCTCTGTTGATCATTGTGTTGTGGAAGAGTCCTACTGAATGCAACGGCAGTTTTTTTTAATTTATGCAGAAATAGTTTTCTTTCTAGTTTCAGATTGCTACTGAAATCTCCATCTTTTTTCCTTACATAAGAAAGGCTAACAGCTGGATTGTGCTCCTGAAAGTGAAGACTAAGACAGTGGAAACTGTAAGTTTATTTTATCTTCAGAAAGTTGCATGCTTCTCTGGGACAGCTTTTAAAATCTCTCTGAGGTGTACAGGTGTGAGCTGGTGGAAGGCAGAAGGAAAAGTAGGATGAATTGGTTCCTTTTCTTTTTAATTTGATCTTTAAGTGAGCTCTCTTATTCCTGATTTGTATTCTGTTCGTTTGTTTGTTTTTTGTTAGTTTGTTTGGTTTAGATGCTTTTCAGGTGCATAGGCAAGTCAAGGTGTTGTTTGTTATTTTGTTTTTATTTGGCTTAAGTAAAAGCTGAGTGTTCTGGCCAGCTGTTGCTGTTTCATTAAAGCAGTCTGCAACCTGATACACAGCTAAACATGCTGCTGTCCTGCTTTTGATGCTGTTAGTGACTAAAAAGGCGATTGCTCTATATATTACGCTAAACGTATGCTTTGGCTGACAAATTGCAATCAAAGCAGGCATCGTGCAAACATAGGAGCAGCTGTGGGACTGTAGCAGTAATAAAATCCCTGATTCTCTGGTATATCTTTGTGACACTGGATCACTTCCAAGATAATTGTTTAGGGCACTGTCACTCTGAAGGAGCAGCAGTAGTGTAAGCAGTACCTGTTTTGACATGTTCAGTGGCTGGGTTTGATCTGGGCTCAGGAAAATTTCTTTTCCTGCTTCTTTGGTTGTCAGAGTCATGAGTGCTCAGATTTGTTAAAAACATGCAAACAAAACAAAGGGGGGAAAGTTCACAGAAACACAATCAGAAAACAAAGGAAAAAATAATGCTGTGAAAAGCCAAATGATGTGCAGGGGAAGGATATTTTTCAACAACCAGAAGAGCGGAGCGCCATTCTTGTGATCTAATCTCCTAGGGTATTCATGTTCTCTTACCCTGGTCTCCCCAGGCAGCATGGGTCAGGCAGCATGATGGACATCAAATGGCAAGTAGCTGTCCAGTAGCCTTACTGGAAGCTGTTCTGCTTTCTGTCAGCACCTAGGTAGAAGGCTGTTTCATCTTGCCTCATTGACAACTCTTTTGTAAGCCTCCCCCTTTCACAGGACATCCTGTAAATGCAGCTCTGCTAGTGCTTCTGCAGTTCTGTTACAAAGTCTGATTGTGCTATCATACAGTCAAACACTGATGGCAGAGTTAGTACCAACCTGTTCTGGTTCTTGAGTTAACCAACTCAACTGTTCATTGTAGTTGCCAGTGTATTTATTATTGATATGTAATTTTTGAAGACATGAAACTTCTAAAACAGTTGCAGGTTGCAGGTCTCCCTCACTTTCTCTTTCTCTCCCTTCTAAGCCTCAATGAGATTTTGTTTAGCCAGTTTCTTTGTTGTTCATCTCTTGTGTCTGGCTGGAAAATAATCCTTTTTTTCTTTTTCTTTTTTTTTTCTTTTAAGTAATTGCTCTTGAAATATTTGGTCTGAAACAGTGTATTACTTCACCAATAGCAGATGATCTGTAAGCAGAAATGGCCTGGATAGAAATTGACTCTGTTGGATTAACCTACTCAGCCTGTAAAAGAAAAGCTCTGATCTCTTACACAGTATCTGCAAAGAATTGACATTTAATGTCAAAGTGAATTGACTGTTGATTACTGCAAAGAAATTATTAGGTCATTTCTCCACAGGGACAGGGATTTGATGGAAAAATGTTTCTGGATAAGGATTGATTTCCAGTTCTGGTTTGGGTAAATGTGTGCTGCATTTTGGGGATGAGGTATTATTTATATAAGCATCTTTTACTGTTATTGCCTGGCTTGGTGCATATCGAAACACTTTTGCCCCTGTATAATGTGCTAGCCTAACAGTGGCATAACTTTGTCTCCTATGAAGATCTCAGCATCTTCTGCAACAGTGAATGACTTCAGTTTCATTGTACCTTCAGTCTGTCCTTGATTTTTATTCCTGGACTGAAAAATCTGTCCAGTTTCCTAGGGCAGGTTGTAATTTTTGTGATACTCTTGCTAGTGGGAAAGGGCAGAAACCATCGAGTATGTTTCACTCTGGGTTTTTTTTCTGGTTTTGTTTTGATTTCAATGTTGTCAAGGTAGAGATTTACTATTGTTGAGTGTGAACCTTTTCATATGTTAGCAAATTCCATTCTATTTTTCTAGACAATGAAGTTAGACTAAAGAAATATCTGGTTTTACTAGCAGAAGCTGTTTCTAGAGGGGAGTGATGGTACGGAAAGCACAGGAAATAGCGTGAGCTTGTCCATTGGTTTTGACAATCCCCTTCCAGACTACCATTGACCCCTCAGTAAAACCTCACAAATACATTTTCACAGTGAATTTATTCATTCTTATGAAGAGCTTCCAAATGGGCAAGAAGCTCTAGCTCTGTGGTTCTTTAAAGCAGTCTATCCAGTGACTAGAAGCAAAAGACTGGAAGGCTTTGGGAATGGGCATGTTTGTACAACTGGTCTTCACTGGGACAACAGAGGGTAGTGTTGCATGCACTGTAATAACAGGTGTAACTTGTGCAATTTCTTGGTAGTTGGTCTGAAGGCATGCTGTATAGTTGCATTCACTGCTATTAAACCTATTTAATCACTACCATATACTAGATCTGTCCCAGTATTATTGCTACAGTAGTAGATGGTGGATGTGATGACAGCCTTTATTCTGCTTTCTGGAGAGGGGTGTCAGGTGACAGAGACAGACTGATACCAACCAAGTTGTAGCATTTGCCCAGTAAAATGTGTGTATTCAAACACAAATGCTTTCAACAAAGTTTGCTAGGAACAGTTAATTTTGTGCTAACTTCCAAACTGTTGATGCATCTGTTGAGGCAAGAGAAGGAGCAGTCTCTTTTCTGAGACATCGGAAATTGGATGGGGAGATGGCAGGGAGTCTCATTAGATGGATAAAGAGTTGTTGATGTTGTTCAGAAGGACTTTAAATCAAGAGTAAAACAGTGGGCCACACCATCGGTTTGGAAATCTCTATTTTCCTGCTTCATTTGCCAAATACTGAATCACAGCTATTACCTTCTTGCAGCTCTTAATGCAGCTGATTAATCATAGCATGTCAGAGAGCAGTATGTTTTATTTTGTGAGTGTCCATTCCTTCACAGAGGAGAAGACATTCTATAAGTTTTGTTTTACAAATTCTAGATACAATCCAGCATGTTTCCCCTGTTTGCAGTTCTTTAGATGTACTCAGTAAAGACAGCATCATCTATCAAGAGAAGGACACATAGAGTGGTATTCACCTGTACGACCTGCAGTTCCAGTGTTTGGGAATGATACTTTGGGAATGATACATGTGAATCTGCTTCCAAATTTGGGTATTTTTTTCAACACTTTGTAGTGCAGCAATCTATCAAAATTTCATTAGAAAGAACCACTCCTGTGCTTTTGTGTTTCAGATTTTTTAAAAAAAAGATATTCCATTCTCTGCCATAATGTCCTTTAGCAAAGTTAATTTGAGGATCTTGTTCCCTTTATTTCAAATTCTTGAAAACATGAAGCTGCACCCTGTACTTGCACAGGTATTATGTTAGGAGTCACTTTTGTTTGCTTGAATGGAATCTGCCTGTTTTAGCACTGCTGTGAAAGCATGGTCTCCTCCATATTTTATTAATGATGAAGAAGATAAAGTGGGTTGGGAGCAGGGGGAGAGTCCTTTTGTACAGTCCAACCTGTACAAGCTGAAATGCTTTTATGAGCCTAATCAGTTGGCAGAAAGTCTTTCTCATTGTGTATGTCATGATCAGGAAGTTGAGAAGCAATGTGTATGCGGAAGAACCTTCCTTTTCCTAGCACTACAAGCAATGGAAGTGCATTACACAGCTAGGTGTAGAAGGGGAAATGTGGTATGGTCATGGGCTTAGGAATTTTTCACTAATCCTGTGTTTTCTATTTCTCAGAGAACTGGTGAAAAATGACCACAGGTATATTTCTTCTCTCATCTGCCTTAAATGCTCGTTGGACTTTATGAGGTTAAGCTTTTTCTGACACTTGTGTTCTACCTGCAATACACAGAGCTACCTAAAGGCTGAACAGATTTAAGATTTTTTTCCTTGTTTATTCTCTTCTGCTCTGTGATGTTCCCTAGTAAAAACTTTCATTTTTTCTCCTTTTTATGTGTTGCAGACAGGATTCTAAGCATACCTCTGGTTTTGGTTTAGACAGTATTCCCTAAAGTCTGCCTCAACTGTAATTTTTTCCCCAGCTTCATTATCCAAGAGCAGCAGCATTTCAAGATAAAGAGAAGAGAAAAAAATTGAAAGAAACTAACATTGAGCTGCTGTAAAAAATGTGCAGTGAAACTGGTGCTCTTAAGCATCTTTTAAGAAGAACAGAAATGAAAGTCTTCTGAGATCTTATTTAAGCTACTATTGCAACAGCTTACAAGACACTGATGAGATATGCTGGTTGAGGATTCTGAGGCCATCAATGGACCTTTACTGAAAATCACCCTTTTCTTGGTCAAGTAGCAAAAGCTTTCCTTAGTCAGAAAAGCAGTAGTATCAAGTTGATGCTATCTGTTTCCTCATCTGTCAAGTACAGTGGAAAAATTAGGGAATTTCAGAAAACTGGTGAAACTTTCATTTTTGAAAAGAAAGCAGGCAGCCTGAATGTTGTGCTGGTTCTTTGACTTCATGAAGTCTGTCTTGGTGAGGTGCTAAGTGTCCTTCTTCTGTCCTCTCCAGAGTATAGTAGTAGAACTTTGGAGCAAGGAGTGGAAAGAATGAAAGGTTACTAACAAGAACTGAGTAGGAAAGAATAGGCGTCACTGGAAAGCTGTATAAAGATGGAAAAAGTGATCCTAGAGCGTGGAAGATGAGACACCTACATGTGATGTAATGCATGTGGGGATGTGTTGAAATGTGAAGCAGGCATTTCAAGATGATGCTTTTTAAGAAGGAGAAATAATTTCCACAGTGGCGTGCAAGGGCTGAGTTTAAATGAACAAGGGAAAAAAAAAGACATAACTGAGTCAGAAAGGCATGTGGAGTGCAACTTTCCTACGGCACTTATCTGTTCTCTCTTGGCTTGGTAAGTAAGTGTTGAAAAAATGAACTGGTGGCCAGGAAAGTTACTGGCACTGTCTGTATTACTACACCATGGCCTCAGTTTGAAAAATACCAGTTAAGTTTGGAATAATTTGTGGTATGCTTGCTGGATGCTGATTACACTTAGCATGAGTAGATTTGTGCTATGACTTATAGAACAGGAAGTGGTAGACACAGAGAGCAATAGGTGTCTCTCCAAAATCCTTTCTAGGGTGACCAATTTGGGGGTTGTATTGTATGCAACTAGTCTGATTGGCAGGTGAGGGGAACTTTAGTAGCCTTACTCTGGAATTTTATAATGGAATTAATTTCTTGGCCATTTACAGGGAGGTTTTGCCCCTTTTGTTTTTGTTTGTTTTCTTTGCATGCAAGAAATAGAAACCTGTGTGGAAGCTGGTCTGACCTTGATAAACATGATAGCTATGGAAATAACTTCATTCTGTTCAATCAGCTAATCAAACTATACATGACAATTCAGTACATTCAAGTACTGCAAATCTATGACTGTGAAAAAAAGGGTGTCATAATGTTTAAGTTGTTTTTCTTAATATAGAAGAAAAGTTCATGTGATCACTGAACTGTAGAAAAATAGCTGTTGAGGGAATAAATGTATCCTAGATTTCAGCAAGTAGTTCTGTGAGTAGTCTTTTGTGAGGGTTTTCTTTATTCTTTTATCTTTTATCATGTGTGGAGGGAAGGTTAACATGGTTCCAGTGCTCTGTAGGTGACCACATTTCCTTGCAAATCTGGTCAGTCCGTGCATTAGTCTCCTTGCTGCATTCAGTTTGTGTGAATTCTAGTTTGTGTGGTCGAGTGAATTTTTTGGTGTTATGGACCAAATCCCAATGTGCTCTTTGAAACTGCTCCTGCAAATCTGTTGTGAATGGTCACATAAGCAAGTTGGACTGAACAAACTCAGACTGGTTTTGCAGCAGCCAAGGGGCTTGGGTGTTGACTGAATACCCTCTTGTTATTCTCAACAATTTCTTTTTCTTCCTACTAGGAGAAAATATCAGCATGACTGGTGTCTGAGGACAGGCTTCTGTGTTCCGACCAAGAGTTTGTGGCTTCAGAGGAGCAGTGCAAGGACAGCAGGGACATTTTGAGCTACCATGGATATTCCCACCAATTTGGTGCCATCCTCCATGATGTCCCAGCCTGAGGTGACTGAGGTGAGCAGACCACAAGGAAACTCTGACAGCTGAACTGATTGAACCTCTTTCTTAATTCTTTGTTGAATCTTAGCTTTTTCTCCTGTCTCATTTTTGAATCATCATGGGAATTTTTTCTTGAAATACTGTATTAAAGGCACTCATCATATGCTGAGAATGTTGTTATACTTTGACATGTGACATTGCTGTGCTATACTACTATTTGTAGAAGAAAATATGTGGCAAAATATGATCTTTATGGACTCCGTGTAGGTGATCACTGCTCTATTGTGTGATTTTTACTGTGCTTAATAAATACAAAGTAGAAGAATGCCATAACGTGGGTAAGTTGGAATAATACCAAAGGAAATTTCAGGTTCAGTCTTCTTAGCAGAAAAGCTAAACTTTTAAGTCAAAAGCAGCAATAAAATTGATAATACACTTAGAATTACTAACATGCTAATCTTGCTTCTATGAATCCAAGTGTGTTTCAGACTTCCTACTTATAAATACCCAAATGATTTCTTCATCTCCGTGTACTGAACACCAAGTACTTGTGTATTCTGATGAAGTAAACACTACAAACAGAAAAGGAGATGTTCAGACAGTCGAGATTTCAACTCAGAAAATAATTTTCAAAGTACTTTTGACTTCCTAGAGACCCAAGTGCCTGTTAGAAGTTTTAAGGATGTGTATTTTACTGAAGAGGGCGCCACAATTGATTAAGTAGATGTCAGAAAATTGGAGATCTAATGTTTATCTTGCTGCTTTTTTTTTCTTATTTGCTGGAGATTCTTTGGTTCAGGAGACTATACCTCTTAACGATATGAAGTGCAGTGTTTCAGAGATCCCTAGGCTCTGTGAAATTACAAAAAACATGTCCACTACTGGGTGGTAATGTGAAATAAGCTGGATCCAAAATCTGCTTTGAAGAATCTTCTTTTTACTCTTTTTCCTCCTGTATTTCAAATGGAGAACTAGTATATTTTAAAAGTGTTCTTGTTGCTCTTTGTGTCTGTTAGGGTCTCAGAAGGATTTTGTGTCTTTATAGCACAATAGAATATGTGGTAGGAGGTAGATGCTGCATGCTTTTGTCCCAGGCTGCCTAGGTACTGCCAGACTCTATTCCCTTTCTGAAGAAAGGCTGCCCCAGGCGTTCTCCCAGGCTGTTTCTGCACATGCTCTGGAAGGCATTTGTACTCTTGTCTCCATGGGTTGTCTCTTCAGAGACTACTTTATATATGAGAAATTTGTGTATCTAAGGACAAATGCTTTCTCAAAGGGAAAATAAGATCAGCTGTGGTGTGAGACTGATTGGAAAAAGAGCTATCACTTATAAAGGACTTGATGATCGGCATACTCACCATTCTGTTGTGTTGAATAAATGCTCATGTCCTGGGTTTGAAGGGAGTTTTGGCTGAATAATTCTGCCTGGACTTTCATAACTAGACCAAAGGCTGGAGATTAATAGATGATTCTAGTCTTTGACTAGTAATCCAGACAGTTCTCCCTGTATGCTTGAGAGACAGTACTTCAATGAGATTTGACTTGGGAGCCAAAAAGCAATGTCAACAGGAAGCAAAGGAAAGACTCATATCTCAGTGTGGGAGATTATGTTAGAAAAAATATCATTCTCTCAACCTCATGTTGTAAAAATAGGCTCAAAATTGATATCTGTATGCAAAGTCTACATGCTTGCATGAAGTCTCACAAAGTTCAGTAAATGATTGTGTGTCTGATGGTTGATATAAGTCTTCAATCATACATAAAAGTGTAACAGCTCCAATCAGCTGGGAGCCATGTGTATGTTTCTGAGGGTAAGGAAGACCTTTTTAACAGGCAAGGACACAGTGAAACACATATGTAAAGAAGTTATTGTTGGATGGAAGTAATGAACTAAAGCACTTTTCAGACTGGGACTGCCTGAGCTTTTTTCTTTCATGTTTGTGTTGACATGCAGATGGATTTTGGATATAGCTTAGAAAACAACATTGATAAAAATACCTTCTCTTTTTTTCCCCCTAGAGGACATTATTTTGCCTTTTAAAACCGAGTAGATGCCACAGTGTGCTGCAGAAGACATTTAGAGAACAAGGAAAGATTTTTCTTTTAAGCTCGGAAGTAGCCTTGCATGCCTTTTGCTTGAACTAGATGGCATTTTAGTTACAAAAAGAACTGGTTTGCTATTTTACTTTAAACTTTCTTTATATTTAATATTTGGTTTTGTTTAATCTTTTATTTTTAAGCTTTCTTTAACATTGCCAGCATAGCTGGCTTCCTTCACATTTGGCCAATTCAGTCTTGGAAGTAACTATTATCTATTCTTTATACCCATGTATGTATATGTACATGTGTGTATACATTGCAGTAATAAATACTCCTCTGCCTATCATGAGTTCTCCTGCTGCACAGGGCAAACTTAGAACAGATGCTTATTTGCCATGGGAGAGAATCCCAGAGACCTCAGCAGGACCTTTTGCAATCCAAACCCCACCCTAACAGGTTTTGCTTGGGCTTCAGTCCTATAGATGCTTGTGGTAGCTCTGTGATAAGGGAAGTTTCTGCTAGTTTAGTTGCAAATGGTATTTTTCCCAAGATTTTTCTTCTGAGTCAGGTAACTAAAGATTCACATTTTGAAAAATGTTTTGAAAGTTGCTTCTTGATACTAGATGTGAAATTGTGATTACTGTCTTAAAATATTCTTATTGCTAGCGTGTCAACGTAGGAACTGCTTCTGATGCTCTCTACAGCCCTCTGTTGAAGCAGCACATTTGCCACAGTCATGTCTGTTCATACCCTCCCCATGTACTTGACCTGTCCAAAGCTCCCATCTTCATTCCCCTCTCCTGCAACATCTTGTTACCAGACATAAGAAGTGATGATTAAGAGCATAGGCATCTTGTCATGTGTAAAGGTGAAAGATAAGTAAAGTTTCAGGGTAGTTTTGCTTTCCATAGCTGAGGTCTGAAATAGAATACAGTTATAGAACACCATTCACAATATGTCAAAGAAGTAAATGAACCAAAAGTTTTTGCCACCAGGCTTTTAGTGTAAGGCAATAAAAGATCTGAAATAAATTAAAATCTAATGATTTCATATTAGATAACTCATTCTACTTTAAAGAGAGAGAAATAAAATGTAACAGAACTTTTTGATTTATAAGTTGAAGTATTTTGTGGTGCATACCTCAGCTATGTGTAAGCAAAATGATCTCATAGAAACCTGATTAGTCTGATAATGCAGTAAGTGGAAAGTTAAATAATTCTGTAAGAAGCATTCAGCATCCCAGAGGGCTTTGCTGTTTGCAAAAAAGAAACATCATAAGTGGTGATCTAGATTGATTAAAGTACTCTGTGGAATGATTAGTATCTTCTCTCTTCGTGAATGGCATGACATGAATTCTGCAGTAAAAGCTTTGAGGAAGAAATTATTTGAGCTGCAGTTGCTTAATGGACCAGGGACTTCCAACTGTGCTTCAGAAATGCTTAAAACAAAAAATAAAACAAAAACAAAAACACACACAAAAAAAAAAAAAAAAAGCCCTCCAAAAATTCATTCTCTCTTTGCTTTTGCCAGCAGTGGATGCTACCAGCCAAATACTAGAAGCAAATGAGTACATTTAAATAACTGCCTTGCAGCTGTTCCAGGAGAAATACAGAGCAGTTTCCATTATAGTGGCCTCTCATGGTCAGAGCCAAAGAACGTTTCTCCTGCTCTGTGCTGTTGAATACTTTCCCTTTTTTTTAAAAATAGAGTGGAGAGATTTAAACTAACATTGCCACAGAATGGTCATTCTTTTTATAATATGCTTGAGAATAGACTGCTGTGGGGTAGCACAGCTATTGTCACCCATTTTTCTCAGCAAAGCCCAACACCATTTGTGTTTTCGATTTGGTGCCCAAATTTCTGCAGTCAACAAATGTGCAGATTTTTTTCTCCCCTTTGAGCTGAATAAACTAATTAACTTACTGAAACAGATCTCTGGTGGTGGTAAATAAGGTAAATGAGAGAACAAAAGGAAATGGTGAGACTAGAAGAAATAGTTTGTGACTAGAAGTATATCCACCCAGTTACAGACATCATAGAGGAAATTAAAATACCAATTTGCTTTTTGTTTTTTTAATTCTTATACTAGATGAGATTATTAAGGGTTCAAAATGCATCTCCATTTTGTTTAAAGTAGACCAAAATTGCCTTATAGGCAACTGCTCAGTACTGTATGAACAAGTTACTTATAGAGACCCCACTGTAGCTAGAGCCCTGAGAGAAAAAGATTTTTTTATATTCTGTTTACATATTTCACAAATATTTCAGTACATCAAAGCAAAAGAAACCCAAACTGTCTAATGTGTATTTCATGAGAAAAAATATATTTGCTATGGTAAATGCAGAATAGTCTTCTAATTTCCATTTGTAAATCTCAATTGCTAGTCCCAAAATGAAATTTGATATGCTTGTTAACACAAGCATTTTGCTTGTAGGCTAAACTCTCACAAGTGCTCACTTTGCTGGTTTGCTTGATGAGAAGTGATGGAAGGTGTGCCCTGGAGATGGAACAGTCCCAATAGCCTACAGTATTTTATCAGCATAAAGTGGCAGTCTTTCAGCTGCTGTAGCCAATAATTAATTCCCAGCTTGGCTTACTGAGCACCTAACTGGGCCCAAGGGATGCATGTTGTAATTCATCAGGCAGGGAAACTCACTTGGGATGTTGAAAGTGCAGATACATACCTTTTTCTCCCATTGCTTCCACTCTGATGGCTTCTGAACTGCACAGATAGGAAACTCTGTGCTGTACTTCTCTCCAGAAAGCTCTTCCCAGGGTTGGGGTCTTTGGCAAAGGTCTGTCCTGCACTGCATTAATTGTCACAGCAGCATTCATGGACTCACAGCACGTTGGATGTCTGTCTCTGGTGTTCTGGGTGAGGGTAAGGCAGTTAGGCAGCTGGGGAATGAACTGGGGAAGATACTGGAGAAGCCCAGTCAGCATCATGACAAAGAATTTTTTTGAAGGCAGAAGAGGTGAAATATTTCAGTCACTAAATGAGATGACAGAATATAATTGTCTTCCTGTGTCTCCTGCAAAGCCGTGAGGTGTTGAGCCTGTACCCATGTTTGGCTAGTGTTTGTGAAGCTCAGCTGCTTGTGAAAGCTCCCCCAAAAGAAAATGTAGCTTGAAGAGCTTTTCAGAAACCCTTTCTGTACTCTGTATGGGATACTTGGGCTCAAGTACCCAATTTGGGCTCAACATGCTTGATCGCATCCCTCCTTGTGGCAAAGCCAATTAACTTATTTTTGCACTGTCTCCACAGTGATAATGGATAGCTCCTCTCCTTTGGAGAGAAGCTTGGAAGGCAGAGGTGGGGTGGCAGAGAAAACCCGGATCTTTAGTAATCAAAGTCTATAAGCTACCCTAGCAGTGTAAGGGAGGGTGTGTGATGATGTAGAACTATGCCCTGATTCAAACAAGCTTCATTTCTTCCCTAATGGAAAACATTCATTAGAACATGTAGGCAGTACTTGTGAGGGATTTTCAGCTCATCTGAAAATGCTGGATCTGTTGAAAAGGAGCAACAAAAGAGCAGTGTCTGAAACACTGGGTAGGGTGTGAGTTTACTCTTTTTCTTTTTTCTTTTATTCTAGCTTTTATTTTTATAAATCTCCTTTTCCTTGCAAAATTCTGCAAGGAAAGAAACGTCATGTGCAGGTACATGCACATATGTGTGCAGCACTCATGCTTCCTTTCAGCAGCAGCAGAAAACTGAGAAGGTGAAACCACAGAGCTGGAAATCTGGGGCCCTATTTGGCCAGCTCAGTTTGCTCCTGGCCATCACTGCTCTTCTAATGCTCCTGTATTTGAATAGAGAGTTGCATGGCTCCTGATTTTATCTGCCCTCAAAAGCTGTAGGGCTGATTCAAGGTATTTCAGACCTGAGAGTTAGCAACCCTGGCGTCTTCCAAAAATAAGGAATTTGTAGAGTTAGCTGGACTTCCTGATATCACCTATTCCTTTTTTAACTCACAGAAGCTATTTTTGAACTTGCTTTTGTAGTAGTCAAGAGTGAATAAGCACTACAGAAGGTCAACAACCACTCTGGCTTTATAGCCCATCTGGAGGTTGTAATCATAGTTTCCAACAGGATCTGTGTCACTTGTGAATTGCACCTTCCAACTATAAAATGGTCTTCTTTCCCAGCATTGCTGGTGGCTGGGTTTCTTTGGTATACTGAGTGCCTAGATATGTTGAGTTACACTTTCCAGGTATAAACTGTTGGATGCAGGGAAATTCTCAGTTCAGTTTCTACAAATTGGGACATTTGTCAGCTCTGAGACTCTGTGGTAATGCAGTCTGCTACAAAAGCTTCCTAAAAGTTATTGGATATGCTAGCTGTTGCCATATGATCCTTAAGCAACTTTATGCTTTATCATGTAGTAACAGAGTTAAAAGAATCCCCTTGCAGAGAGCTTAATTTCCTCCTGTCTTTTCAGCTATGTGGAGGGCAAAATTAGTCTAGTGAAATGAAGTAGCCTGTTGTGACAGAACAATCATATCTTATTATACAGGTTTGTCTATAAGTCCAATGAATAATTACTTTGGGAATAATCAGCTGCAATTCTGAAAAGGAGGAGCTGTTGTATGTTTGTGGTAGGCTTTCGTACTTTCATTGTGCACATGAAAATATATCTGTACATAAGGCATAGGAGGCATAAGGCTACAATGAATCAGAAGCTTTGTCTTGTGACTTTATGAATTTTTTACTTCTGCTTTTATCTTTAAAGGAAATACTTCTTTTCCCTTTTATTTTAAAGCTTCTGTTTCTTTCGTGTTCTGCATTTTGAAAAATGGTTTGTGTTTTTCATTAGATAATGTAGAAATTTTTGTTGCACATTGAAATTTTTTTCTCATCTGTTACAGCTTTGCTTTCATAAAACCCATGTTTAGCCATCGTGGGTTGAGAAAGTATTTACATATTGATTCAATTATTCCTATACTTACTTGCTTATGTTTATTTTAAATATATTCTTTATTGATACCCTTATTTGGGGATTTTGAAGTTGTCAGTTTCCTGAAGTTTTTCAGTTCTATCTCCTCTGGTATGTTGGAAAACTTCAGAGTATTTACCTAAGCTAAAAGCAGTGCTACTGATTTTCCATTCACAGCTGCACTGAATGTAAAGCTGTAAGACAGTTATTGTGGTTTTGTAGTCCTAGTTTACCATTCCCATATTCACCAAATAAGTCACTTTTCAACTCCTCTGGGTTTTGGGTAAGAAAAGAGCAGTGTGTCGAGGTGAATTCAGTGAAGGGAAAAAAAACCAAAAGGAATGGACTGTGTTTGGAGAGCTTAGGGTTAAGATATTTTCAAGAGTTTCCCTGGATATGGACTCATTTTTGTGGCTTACAAGTTTGTAAAGCACTGTAGAAGTCAGATTTTAGTATTCCAAAAATGTTCAGCTCTGTTGCCCGGCAAGCACCTCGTGCTAACTAATGCCTTGTGTAGGCAGTATCTATCAATGATTTTTAAAAACTTTTCACACAACCACAGAATCGGTCAGGTTAGAAGGGACAACAACAGTGGGTCATCTGATCCGACTTCCCTGCTCAAGCAGGGCCATCCTAGAGCACATGGCACAGGGTTACTTCCAGACAGTTCTTGAATATTTCCAGTGAGGGAGAATCCATGACCTCTCTCGTCAAGCTGTTCCAGTGCACAGCCACCCACACAGTAAAGAAGTTCTTCCTCATATTCAGGAACTTCTTGTGTATCAGTTTCTGCTCATTGCCTCTTGTCTTATTGGTTTGGACCACTGAGAAGAGCCTGGCTCCTTCTTGGTGCACCCTCTCTTCAGATACTTGCAGACTTTAATGAGGTGCCCTCTCAGTCATCTCTTCAAGCAAGAGAAGAGAAGTATCCTTTTGGTGTTTGTTTTCCACTCTAAGCATCTCTCCATACACAGCCATCACTAGGTGGGCTGTCACCACCAAGCTGACAGGATCCAGAGATCCCCTCTTGCTTTCCCACTCCATGCAGCTAGTGCCTTCTCCCCACTCTGGAGGGGTGAGGAGTAATGGGCTGCTTAGCCAAGGATATCCCATGGTCGAGCTGCCCCATGCTGTGCATCCAAAATCTCACCCTACTCTTTAGGTTGTAATGGAAAGTTGGGGCAGCAGCAAGATGAATCAGGCACAAAACATGGAAAAGTTTCTTACATGGGCTGTTCTTCCCAGTCTCCCCACTGCCGCGCCAGTGGTGTGATCCCATACCACAAGACAAGAGGAGACAACTGGACAAGCATGGCAAACCAGGGCTGAAAAGACCAGTGCCAAAGTGAGGTTCTGGCCATTGGATGACTGGTTGTTGACTGTAGACAAGAGTGAGTTTTGTTTATTAAGTCCTGGTGTAAAATTTCCTGATCTATGTGTACTGTGTTGTGCTTATAATTGTGTCACCTGGTATTAAGAGATTTCATTCCATGTACTTGGGATTCTCAGGTTCTTTGGCTTGTGTCCACTGTGTCTTGAGTCAACTTCATATGAGAGAAGACTGCTTTTATTCCGTTTTGTTTTATCCGTCTTGTTGGTTTATAAATCAAATGCATTCTTTTTCTACACAGATGGGTTCTAGAGGTTTAGTTAACATGGGCAATTTGCAGTTCAGTTTGTTTTAAACTTCTGTTGAGATATACTGAATGGATGAGGTAAATCTCAGGGCACCGCACATCTGGCTTACACAAGCAATGAAACACACTGAGTGAAACTTAAGGAAATTAAAATATCAACTTCCCTTCCCCTTTTCCTGCAGGGGTAAGAGAAGGGATGGGATGGATGTGGTATGTTAACACTTTCAGTACTGAGAGATGCATTGCATTTCCCCCCGGCTTGAGCTTTTCCAGTCAGCATCATGGCTAAATGTGATGCCTTAAGATTTTTATGTTTGTGTTCTGGGAGGTCAAAACCTTCCTTTAAGATATACACTAGCATCCGAGAAAGCTGATCATCTGGAAGGCCCCGGCTTGAACTTTTGCCAGCAAGCTGTCTCTTACCCTTCTTTCCCTTGGGAGTGAAAAGATTGCTTTTAAAGGACATCCCATGTTTTAAGTTAGAATGGCTTAAAAAAAACCACTTCTTCAAAACCCCTTATGTAAACAAAGTATTTTGTTTCTATGTCTTCAAAATGATAGGAGCGGCAAATGAACTACACAATAATTTCTGTAAGATTGCTCAAGTGCTGTCATGGTTTTAAGTTTAACAGGTCTGACTCTGCAGGATTTTACGCACTCTTATGTGTGCTGCATACATTCAGCCCTGGCTAGGCATTTGGTGAAAAGACAAAATTTTTTAGCATTTCTTGTTTCAGATTTTATAGGAAAAGGTTAGGGACTATGTTACAAAAGAAGGGAACAATTCACATTCTAAGCCCATGTGTAAAACAAAGGCACAAAGGAAAAGTAGAAGAACAAAAAAAAAGAAAAACATGACACCTCCCACGTTTTAAATTTCTGAATTAAAAATGCATATTTTTCCAGGTGTAGCAGGCCCCTTTCCACAGGAGTCATAGTAGAGCAGGAATTATTACATACAGACAGCAAACATCTGAAAGAAAAAATTAGATTGACGAATATATAGACAAAGAGAATTTATTCAGGATCACAAAAATCCACTAGATCCTGCATCCAGATAGTCCTACAGAGAGCAAAAAAAAAACAACAAGGCATTCGCATAATTAATGCAGATGTTGATGAGCTTTCATAAGGGCCACTAATTCATTTGTATGACTTCCTCTCTCCCTCAAGGGTTCTTATACTTGACCTGTTATTAATACCTGGTCTTTAGACGAAGAATTAAAGCCAGATGTCTTGTAGCTAGGTCTCCTTTTGTGGAGTATCCCTTATAAATCATGTGTTTTCTATGCAACAGAGATCTTACGTGAGAACTTCTAAAAATTCTTAAATAATTAAGGCTGAAAGGTTTTAAACTTAAGAGCTGAGGTATCCTAGAGGAACAATAAAAGTTTTATAGTCACTGTGCTGAGAAATACTATTTAGTCTAGTCCTTTATTATCCTGGGCCTGCAAATGTTTCTGATTGATGTTCAGGTTGGGGTAAAATAATTTTAAAAAGAGCTTTTTCTTTAACATAAATTGAAATGTCATGTAAAGCATTTGTGATATAGGTGGAAAACCTTATATATTGCTTAATTGGCACTGACTTAATTGTGTTGGCAAATGGGGAAATGAAAAGAAACAGGAATAGCTTTGGGTTATTCTAGGAAAATATTTATCAGATACTTTTTTCACTTGAGTTCAATTACTAATTCTGTTTCCCAATTCTGTACATTTTTTGTTTCAACATGAATGTTAGGTTAGCTATAGCATTTCCTGCGGCTGGAGCTGTTCAAAACATAGAGTTTTGTTTGTAGGTTTTAATGGGAAGATTTTCTCATCTTTTAGCATTGTTGATGTATTCTTTGATTTGGCTTATTGCCTGTTTGGTTATTTCCTGAAATTGGTCCCCTTTTTGTAAAAATTCAAATTTAGACAGTAGAGTTTCACAACTATGAAAGCAGGGCATCAGAGGCAAGTCTCCTGGATCTCATGTAGAAAAGATACCTTTTTGACATGAATTTCTTGGTTTGACTGGGGTATTTTTATTTTATTTTTATTTTTACATCTTCATTATTAAGCCATGCTAAACAAGAAACCAGGATGTTATTCAGAGGCATTTCTTTTTGTTTGCCTTTTGGGAATTGTACCTTAAGTAACTGTTTGTAACTGGGAAAGGAGACTCATTAAGCATTTTGCTGTTAGCCAGAAGTTTTATGCAAAACTTCCACATTCTAGTGGAGTATGGGGCTTGTTTGTTGCACCTGTAGCTGTTCCTAGTGGACTACTCTGCAAGGAAATTTAAGCTTGTGTTCCCTGACGGAGCCATAACAATATCTATGCAGGAAAGAAGGTTTGATGCTTTTAACACTAGTTAAGTCAAATATTGCTTTTCTTATTTCTTGACTATTTCAAAATAGGAATAACTCCGTTCAGATAAGTTATATTTAAAAGCATGTGTGTTTCAAACCCTGTTCAGAAATGTGGCTGATGTTCATAGAAATGCAGTGTCATGCTTATTTTATTGTTCATAAAAGCACTTCTTGCTTCATGGGTGAATACAGTGCCTGGTAATTCAGTCTTAGAACATATCGATGATTTTAATTTAAGGTGTTCTTTCCACTATTTAAGACAGGGCAAGAAGGAGTGCCCCTGATGGAAAACTGAAGGAGTTAAAACCTGCTTGGAAATGTAATCTGCTTTCCTCTTTGAGGAGCTCCTCTTTCAACACTGCTACAGTCAAACAACAGTTTTATGCACTGATAACATAAATAAAGTGTCCTATAGCAGAGTTAACTTTTCTTAATTACGAATTGCATGCCTATCTCTCTGAGTGAATCTTTCACCAGGTCTGCTTGGCCAGAAGCTCATTTTCTACGCATCAGAAATCACGCTGACTCCCAGAGCAGATGGAAGCATTTCTGGTTGTTTCTAACCTGGTTGTTGTTACTAGACTCCTCAGAGCAATTTTTTTGCAAGTTGTGGAATGTCATTTGGTCTGAAAAAATAAATTTGTTCTGGAGTGTGTTTCCCTCCTGTCCCCTCCCTGCTCTTTGTGCATGTCTCATCCATGGAGGCAATCATATGTTTTCAGTTCTGATGTCATTCTCTTTTTTTTTTCCCTCTCTTTTTTTTCCCCCCCTCTTCTTTCAGTCCACAGCCATGAGCGAACCGCAGTGCTACTACAATGAAACCATTGCCTTCTTTTATAACCGAAGTGGAAAATATCTAGCCACTGAATGGAACACTGTCAGCAAGCTTGTAATGGGACTGGGGATTACCGTCTGCATCTTCATAATGCTGGCCAACCTCTTGGTTATGGTGGCTATTTATGTCAACCGCCGATTCCACTTTCCTATTTATTACTTAATGGCCAACTTAGCTGCTGCGGACTTTTTTGCAGGGCTGGCTTACTTTTACTTAATGTTCAACACAGGACCCAACACCAGAAGATTGACTGTAAGCACCTGGCTTCTCCGTCAGGGTCTCATTGATACTAGTCTGACAGCCTCTGTTGCCAATTTGTTGGCCATTGCTATTGAGCGGCACATAACAGTTTTCCGAATGCAGCTACATACTCGGATGAGCAATCGGCGAGTGGTCGTCGTAATTGTTGTAATCTGGACTATGGCCATTGTCATGGGTGCCATACCAAGTGTCGGATGGAACTGTATTTGTGATATCACTCACTGCTCCAACATGGCACCGCTCTACAGTGACTCCTATCTGGTCTTCTGGGCTATTTTCAACCTGGTCACTTTTGTGGTCATGGTGGTCCTATATGCTCATATCTTTGGGTACGTTCGCCAAAGGACTATGAGAATGTCCAGACACAGTTCTGGACCACGCAGGAATCGAGACACCATGATGAGCCTCCTGAAGACTGTGGTCATTGTGCTTGGTAAGTGCCTACTTTGCCCGCCCTGTTCTCCCCCTTTGTTTCCTACCAGGTGATTTCAGTAATGCATGTCCAGCTTCTGGCTGGTTGGCAGCATTTGGAAGGCACTAGAAGAGGTGCAGACAATAAGAACGCCCAGAGTTCATTACTGCGTTGGGACTATCAAGCTTATTTATGGAATTTGGTATAAAAAACTTGGTCACTCAGCCCTGTAACATGAAACTGATGAAAAGCCAGAACCTCAAGAAGTAATGCGGTGGTTTCTTGCAGCAATGCATGTTTGAAGATGCCAAATGGTTGCAAACTAAATATAGTATAGGGAAAGCTCAATCTTCCACTGAAGTACCTGCTGTCACTTTTTTGCCATTCAAAAAGTATTGTGTGTATTCAGGCAAAACTCCATTATCTGGAGAACAATGAGGGGCTACAGGCTATTCATGAAAATATTATGTGTTGACCAGGACTGCATATATGATTCGCTCAGGTCTATAATGTTTGGCACATACTAGTATCTGCCTGTTTTCTCATACAGAAAAGTAGCTTGTAAGGCACTGGTGTTCTGTAGCACACCAGTCAGGAGGTGCCTAAACTTCAGGGCTTGGAAAACAGGGAAACATGAGGGAAATATGGTGACACACTGGAATCACAGAATGGGTCAGGCTGGGATGGACTGCAGTGGGTCATCTGGTCCAACCTCCCTGCTCAAGCAGGGCCATCCTAGAGCACATGGCACAGGATTGTCTTCAGATGGCTCTTGAATATCTGGTGGGGGAGACTCCACAGCTCTTCAGTGTGCATTCACCCACACAGTAAAGAAGTTTTTCCTGTTATTCAGGTGGAACTTCCCATGCATAAGTTTCTCCCCATTGCTCATTGAGTCAGGAGGTTCCTGTCATTTTTTGAATGGCTTTATTTGGTTTTTTTCTGGGATTCTCAGTTTCTTTATGCAAAAGCACAGCCTAGATACTGAGTAGTGTTCCCTGGTAATGTTGTTTGACATTTGTTCTGTTCTTTGTCACTGCATGTGATAGTGAGCTGAAAGCAGTGGGGATAGTGTGAGTTGTCTCCATGTCCCAACATGTGTTGCCACCTATGAGGCCTTCCAGCACAGTACACAGGTCTCTTCAGATCCTAGTATCCAGTTACATCAAGACATTTCCCTAGTAGTCTATAAATGCAACTTTATGCAGTTCACAAAGCCCAAAACTTAGCCCCAGTTCTCACTTTGACATCATGATTTCCATAGCTTTACACCATGACGTGCTTTCTACCAGAAACGTGGCAGAATAGCTGCAGAGATTTGATGTGAGTCACTGTGTAAACTCATGTGTTTAAGAATTTAGTGGTTGCACTGTGATTAGCTTTGTAATCAGAATACAAACTGTGTAGTTAACTAACCTGTTCAGTCATAGAGAAGACATATTCTTTTGTGTCCTGCTCTTCTCTTCGGAGAAAAAGATCTCTCAGTTTTGCAAGGGAGAGTGTAGTGGTAGGTAAGGCTTCTCTTGACTTCCTGATGGTTTGGAAATCTGTCCTTCCCCACATCCCTGATCCTCTTGGCAGAAGGCAAGATGAGGTTAAAAACACAATGAAGATTCAGGCTTTGTGGTCCTCTTTTTAGAAACCAGATCCCTGTTTTCCCTCCTGGAGGAATTGCCATTCATACAGAAGTGTAGTGTTTACTGTGTAGTAAAAGATTGGCTCAGACATTTTAAAAAAAAAGAAAAAGTGGGTGGAAAATAATAAGCACTTACATCAGTGCAGTGCAGAGTTGTAGGAATAAACAGTCACTGAATAAATAGCAAATGTCAGCTCATCCCAAGCATTTATGGGACTAAATGTATATATGCAGCTGGAAGGGTACATAGTGGCTGCACTGTCCTTCATTTTCCAATGACTAGAGGTCAGAGGGAAGAAGTACAGTCCACCTACTGTGGCTGCAACAGTAGGGGTGTACAAGGAACATGAAGTGACCCTTTTTATCCCCTCATAAGTACCATATCTTTTTCACGTATTGCTCTGGAAACAGTAGAACAACTCCAGAGGTTAAGTGGCACTAGCCAAACTGAAAGTGACTCCAATTTAGCTACAGATGTAGTTCAGTAACATTTCTGATTCCTCATTAAGCTGAGATTTTTGAGGACTGCAGGTAGTACATGTTGAAACCTTGTTCAAAATTCAAACAGAACCTTATTTCTTGTTACTGCTGCACACACTGTACTTTAGCACCTCTTCTAATCTGCATGAAGCATCATTTACAGAGAATGGCAATACATTATTTCATTAAATCTGTTTGTGTGAAACAAAGGCACTCCTAGACTGTGACACCCTTCATCCTGTATTTGCAGCTCCCATCTTGGTGTTATTTTGCAAAGGGTTTGATTTGGTTGGCTTTTTTCCTAAGCAATGTGGTTTCTTTGGCTGGAGGAGGTCAGTCATAGGGCTATAGTGTAAAGAAATACCTCTTTAACACCTCTGAGACAAAATTGCTAGATAAAGATGGCTGGAAAACAGCTCTGGGTTTGTTGTGTCAGG
>NW_008676718.1:0-2723 GCF_000695815.1 Acanthisitta chloris | reverse complement strand
TCAAAAAGCAATAATTAAAATCCTACCTGCATGTCAGTTTGGATTTTTTCCATCCTGGCAGAGTAACACCACAGAGACCCACATCAGGAGCTCCACACCTGGGTCTCTTTGTCATTTCCAATGTCTTGCTATCTGCTTTTCTAGTCACTTTCAGAACAAAACATTGTTGCATTTTCTGAAGCTTTTCATCTGCAGATTCAGCATCTATTTTCCATCCAAGTTGATTTGCATCTGGCTCAACAGCATAGAATTTATTCAAATAGTCCTAGTAAAAAAGAAAGCATCAAACACATTTCACATTTTGATCTGTTTCTTATACAAGTAGCTGAGGACTGATATAATTTTTGTAGTTTGTGGGCAAACCCCTCAGTCTGTGATTCTTGAGCACAAGAGATGTTTTCGTGAGGATTGTAGCCAAACAGAAACAGACAACATAGTTCCTGAATTTACTTTACTTGACATTTCCAGTTTGTGCAGATTTATCCTACTTGAGTAAAGTTTGGGCAGCAGTTCTGTGGGATAGCATTGGCTCAGAAGGACAGCAAGATGCTGTGCAGCTGGAACACATGGATTATACCTAAGAAGAGAGGGTTCAATAGATCTCAGATATGGAGAACACAGTCACCTGCACAAGTCTTGCATCTTTTTTGTTGCCTTGACATTTCCAGTTTGTGCAGATTTATCCTACTTGAGTAAAGTTTGGGCAGCAGTTCTGTGGGATAGCATTGGCTCAGAAGGACAGCAAGATGCTGTGCAGCTGGAACACATGGATTATACCTAAGAAGAGAGGGTTCAATAGATCTCAGATATGGAGAACACAGTCACCTGCACAAGTCTTGCATCTTTTTTGTTGCCTTTCTCTGGGTGGTTGGGAAGAGCATTAGAAACACCTTCACATGTTAAAAGACAAAGTGAAACATCCTTCTTTCCTATTGTTGTCCTTGACCTGGTAGGAGTGCAGCCTGGTTTCAGCACCATGTGCATCCCTTCTTGCATCCCAGTTCACCCAGTTTTGGGGTGTTTTGCATTTAGCTGTAGACTGACTTGGGGTATATCATGCTCCAATTATGTCCACACATGCTATTACCTCCACAATAAAACTTCATTAAACACATCCAATTTCACAATCATCTGAAGTCAGTTAGTATTGGAATACACCTAAGCTGCTTGGCTACCATTTCAAAACTGGCACTCAATTTTAGTTATTTTACACTGAATTTTAGCAAACCTGAGCAATTTTATGCCAGATGAAATAGTGCACAAATGCTAAGCCTTTTAAATTGTCCCAACCCAGCTGTGTGAAATGGGGCCAGTAAATGTCCAGGGACTCCGAGACTTTCTCTGCCTAGAAAATGGGAGCTGCGTACGACATGAACCCCATTTAAAAAATTTGGAAATAAATAATTTAAAACTTTTTGGGAAATTGCTGTAAGCAGAAAGTTTTCTTTTAAAACTGATCTAGTGATACTGATCACTAGACAAAGTGAGACTGGGTGTTTTGGAAAATGGATGAAATTGCCAAATCATTCCTACGATTTCCCTGGAACGCTTTGAAAAGGTGTATTTCATTTTAATTATACTGGTGGAAACCAAGATATACATAAATGAAAAAGATTTTGCCTTATACATCCAGCCTAAAGTGTGAATAGTCTTATATCACTGCACTTAACTGTCTGTCTATCTATCTATCTATCTATCTATCTATCTATCTATCTATCTATCTATCTATCTATCTATCTATCTATCTATCTATCTATCTATCTATCTATCTATCTATCTATCTATCTATCTATCTATCTATCTATCTATCTATCTATCTATCTATCTATCTATCTATCTATCTATCTATCTATCTATCTATCTATCTATCTATCTATCTATCTATCTATCTATCTATCTATCTATCTATCTATCTATCTATCTATCTATCTATCTATCTATCTATCTATCTATCTATCTATCTATCTATCTATCTATCTATCTATCTATCTATCTATCTATCTATCTATCTATCTATCTATCTATCTATCTATCTATCTATCTATCTATCTATCTATCTATCTATCTATCTATCTATCTATCTATCTATCTATCTATCTATCTATCTATCTATCTATCTATCTATCTATCTATCTATCTATCTATCTATCTATCTATCTATCTATCTATCTATCTATCTATCTATCTATCTATCTATCTATCTATCTATCTATCTATCTATCTATCTATCTATCTATCTATCTATCTATCTATCTGGCTTTTTGAGGAAGTTTTCTCTTCTTTGTTTTTGGAGTTTGTTTTTTTTTTTTTTCTTTTTGCTGTCCTTTGCAGCCAACATTTCTCCAGCTGGAGGCATCAATGCTTGTTTTTTCCAGCCCAAATTTCACAATGTACCTGTCTGTCTTAGTCAGACTTGTTTGTTAATGACATTTCTCACCCAACATAAAGAAAAAATCAATCCCTTCCATTGATTGTTTTTATTATCATTGCTTTGTATGGATCCCATTCTGTCCTGTAACTGAGGGACAAATTAAGACAATGAATTTTCTGACTTGAAATGATGTGTGTATTTATCCAGGAGTACCAACTTTCTTTTTTCAGATCTGTCTTATGTTTTGAAATGGATATATTTGTTTGCCTCAGAGGTTTTTAAACTAGAAGATATGACCACAGTACTATTGTCTGACTACATACACGAGCATATCACACAAGTCTAACCCATG
>NW_008676717.1:22842-42571 GCF_000695815.1 Acanthisitta chloris | reverse complement strand
CAGTGTTAAAAAAGATCTCAAGCAGAGAAAAATCTTGACAGGTTGCATTCAGGCATCCAAAATCCAAGCCACTGCACCTATTCCATCAAGTCACCTCTGAAGAAAAGCTCAATCTCTAAGAAGGATACAACAGTGGGAATTGCCTAGAACCAGATTCTTAATACAAGTTTGCATATAGACAAGGAATTTTGCTGGAATTAGACTTTAGTATAAATTCTTAAACCACAGTGAAAGAACTTTGGATTTGTGTAATCAGCCAGTTGTGTTCACAGAGCACATCTGGTGTAATTTCATATTTGGCATCCTCAATCTCTCTTTATATACACAATTTAGTGTTTATTATCATTAACTCTACTATTTTTTTCCTTCCCTAGTAAAAGAAGAGAAGACTTCTCAATTCACTGATGAGAAATAAAGAATTGGAGCTTTAGATGTAATAATTTAATCAGTATGTAGTATTGGGAGAAAATCCAGGCTTTTTCAGCATTCACATGGTCTTATTTTGCAGTTCTGAAGCACCGTGATCAAACTTTCAAGACATCAGTTTGAATGGTTTTTTTCTGAAAAAAGAAAAGCTATCAGCAATCAGTTCAAGAACTAATTACATGCCTGTTGAGGAAACATGTAATGTTCTGCAGGGTTGGTTTAACACTACCTGGATAACCTGTGGAGGATGTGTTTACACAGAGTTTTAGAAGAGAAGTAAGGCCATAATGAAGGAAGATGATTCATGAGCAAAAAAGTGTCAAGCCTTCTCTTAGAAGACAGAGCTGGAATAAATTCATAGTGAAGAGAATTTGGCAGTGGTGAAAGAAGAAAACAAGGCAGCTGCTAAGAAAAGCTTTAATCTCTACACTAGCTGTCGCGATACATTTAGGGTAGAAGACATCACAGTAAGCTAATTCCAACGTGTAGAAAGTGTGTATAAGATATGGCATATTGCTAAAAGGATGAAAACATGAAGCAAAGAGAAAGAAAAGACAGGTCCCAATACTAAATACATCATGCACAGATACATGTAATACTCTGATAGCAGCAAGCCACCTGGAATTTGAGAGTAGGATGAGCTATTTTGATAGCATGAGCCCCAAAGAGGTATCAAGCTTTAAAAATTCTGGCTTCAAAGCCAGAACATCATAAATAGAGTTTACTTAGGTATCTTGGATCAGCATGTGCTTTCCTATGCATATTAGCACAATACAGAGGATTAACCCAATTACAGCTTCTCTCACCTTTTTGCCCATAGGCAAGGGCAATGAGAGAATATAAGACTACTTAATATGTAAAAACTCAAAGTGCCTTCTCTTTCAATGTCAGCTGAGGCCATAACATCTTCAGTGTCTCACATTTATATCTGGAAGGCAGTATCTGAAGCCTCATATCTGCAAATTATGATAAAAATTGCATACAGACCTTCAATATTCTGGTCCTGTTCTGGCTCCATGGTGACCCCAGACTGAGTTAGCTAGAGAACTAATGCAAGAAATAAGCAAATACCTTCTATGAGTTTCTCATGTCATATATACCCAGATAAAAACTGTCTTGACTAGACAAAGAGGTGCAGGTCAAACCAATAGTTGGAATCATGACACCAGTAAAGGCAAAAATACAGAGTAAAGAATATATGGCAAACAGAGAAAATAGGAGATACATATGAAAAGAAAGCAATGCAGACGGTTCGGTGTCTTGTACAGAGGCAGGAAAGAGTTCATGAAGTGGAATGAGATATCTGCCCAGCTGTGTGTGGATTAAATGTCTAAAAAGGGAGAATCCAGATCAGCAGTTCAGATGCTGAGAAAAATTGCTTATCAATATTCCTTTATTATGCGGAAAGTTTCTGTTTGATCTTAGAATCTTCACCATTGGTGTTTCCTCTTTTTATAGCAGTACTGCCAGTTGCTTGCTAAGGATTAAGCTTTGGCAGACCACAGAGTTTACTTTGAGGTGTGACTTGGAAAGAAACTGAAATCACTTCAGCCTGGAAGTTCTTCAGTCTTAGCTACAGATGAAACAGATTCTGTGAGAGAAGGAAATCTTACACCCTGCAGACTGCTCTGTGGTCTCTCACACAGGCAGTACACTAGGAGATGAACCTCGTGCCCACACAGTAGGAATATGGGAGACATACTCCGCTGTCCGTATTCAATAGGTGTGGAAAGCCTCAGAGCAGCCAACCAGTTTCCACATCCTGACCTCTAGGAATCCCCATATATAATCTTCCTTCTGCTACTCCCACCTTGGATGGGGATGTGTGAGGATTCATTTTCAGTAACTCATTCTCCAGAGGTGAGATGTTTTCTTAGGTTCAGTTCAAATACACTTCATATTTGCGTCACTGGGATCAGGAACTTGTCAGACATATCTATAAATATTGGTTAGAAATAGGAATTCTAAAGTGCTGTGGAAATATGCACCTGGAGAAAAAATATATGTCTACCATTCTGCTATAGTCCTCCTGGGCAAGCCTGTGTCTCCTGCTGTGTGGATGCATCCCTTCCCTAAAGGCAGGTTCCTGGTACACTTATTGGAGATGATTCAACTTTCTTACAAACACATCTGTTTCTACAAACTATGTCATAGTCCCTATTGGCTCCTCATGGCAAGTTCCACTAACGCCATATGAGTTTGCTGAGACTTTTCCTTTGTGTCCCTTGGGCCTTTGAAGAAGTGAGGATGAACACAATAAATACAACTTGAACTCTGCCTATAAATAAAAGGTTATAGATCAATGTTGACAAATTCATCCCTTGAATAATTTCAGAAGAGTTACCATAGGTAAAACCAGTAACTTACCTTATCTTACTAGGGATTAATATGCTGTCAGAGAAAGGTTCACAGAATCCTCCTTTCATCCTGAGATTTGCTTCCTAACCAGTTTTAATCAGATGAACTTTCATAACAAGTGCCCTTAGTAGTTATGTCTTTTCCCAAACAATGTTGAGTCATTTGGCCTAATGCAGTGTTTCCATTGGCACATGAAAAAAGGAAACTTGCCACAGCAAAACCAGGATTTGACTTATGAATTCAGAGAGTAGTTTTGTTCTGTGAAAGTACAAAGAGGGTCTAGGTAGCACCAGAAAAATTGTCCCATGTTTAAGATAAAAATCAATCCATTTGATGCTTTCAGCATGGAGTAGGTTTGGAAGATTATTTGTGGCCCAGCTTGGATGCTCGTGCCAGACCTCAAGAAGTGATCTGCAAATGTACATGTGACCCTGCAGAATAAACAAGTAACACCAAGAGAGGTTTTTACTTCCACATTCAGCCCAGGATACTAGTGAGCCACAAATGGGGAAACACATACATGGGTTCAAGTGTAACTTCAGCAGACTCATGTGAACACCAGAGCAGAGTACAGAGCCACTTTGAACTGGCAGAGTTTCTCCTGGGCTCTCTGTATGCCACAAGATATAGCCACAAGAGTATTGTTTTGGAAATGCCAGTTGTCATTGGGAACAGGCCAGGAAGAGAAATAGGAGAGACAACAGATACCATCTCTATGTGAAGGCAACAGTTTGGAAATGCAATTTTAGTAACCAAGATGGCTATCCCAAGTGATGGATGGACTGTTGGGTATGAAGAATATGTAGTGTCCAGACAAATGCCTCTGCATCAAGAGAGGCATTAACACTGTTGAGTTAAACACCTTTGTGTCTGCTGCATAATAGAGGTGGGGCTAAGGAGAGTGGCAGGCAGCTTCATGCCTCAGGGACAGTCATTTCATTTCTTTCCATCTCTGGCACTCTCCTTAGTGTTGCTCACATCTAATTTCACAGGAAGTGGTTCAAGAGAAGACGTGTCATTCCAGATGTATTTGCACATGAGTAACTGAACCTTGTGTCCTTGATTGGTGTCTTTAAAAACATTGCTAATAATCCCATATGTTTTACAAGAATGCAGCTTTTTACCTATGCAAACATATTTTTGAAGAAGCACGGGCTTTTTTGACATCAGCTCATTTATTATCAACTCTCTAGCCAGAGAATGGAAAAGATGCAAAGAACAAAACAACTTTCCCATATTTTTGAAGTCTTTTGTAAACTCTTATCAGCTCAAGGTGAGCCACAGCAACCATAGCACCTGGTCAGCTGAAGTCTTTCCAACATGCCCCTCATCTCGATCCACTTAACTCCCTTTGATTCATTGCAGTTTAGATTCTGCTAAGCACAAAACAAAAGTGCAGACTGTGAGTCAGCCTGCCCAAACACAACTGTTTCCTCATTGCTGCTTCCAAGGAACCAGGAGATTTTGTTTCTGGAACAGCCTGACCCCAGTACCCAGGAACAGAATGATCTTCACACTCATTTTCCCAGAGTGCTTCAACAAAATGGGTTTTTAAACATGTGTGTGTATGCAGCACACATCCACATCCACAAAGGTGTCCACAGATCAGAAATTACTCTGACATTAAAGCCAAAGGAGTAGTCACAATGTAAGAGTGAGAGTATTTATGTTGCAAAGATGAGTTCAATACCATTCTAAATACCCTAATAATCAAGTCCATGAAGTTAAGCTGTTAGATTTTGACCTGGATGACAGGATCCCTCACCTTGAATTCACACAATTCCATTAAAAGGTTAATTAGATTACTGCAGGTAGGAGTAGAAATTCATCACAATATGAATTAAATTCAGTCTGAAGTGCATAAATTGAGTTGTATCTTCTCTGGGGGGGATGTATTCAGCACTGAGTTTATTTATAGCTCCTTTTGGAAACTCTTGCCAGCCCATATCTATACAGATACCTTATATAAGAACATACCTAATCTCTGGAGAATTTCAGGCAGTTGCATTTGTCATACTTTTTTTTCCCAGTGAACAGTACCATAAACCTCCTTGATGTTGCAAATAACAATAGTCATCTGCTGTTGTCTAGTGGTGTCAGGTTAACAGTTGGACTTGAAGATCTTAAAGGTCTTTTCTAACCATAATTATCCTTCCTTCCTTCCTTCCTTCCTTCCTTCCTTCCTTCCTTCCTTCCTTCCTTCCTTCCTTCCTTCCTTCCTTCCTTCCTTCCTTCCTTCCTTCCTTCCTTCCTTCCTTCCTTCCTTCCTTCCTTCCTTCCTTCCTTCCTTCCTTCCTTCCTTCCTCCCTCCCTTGTCAAAAATATTTAAACCTGAACAGAAATAGATCTAATGCTGAGACAGGCTA
Organism: Acanthisitta chloris; assembly: GCF_000695815.1. Classification (NCBI taxonomy): domain Eukaryota; kingdom Metazoa; phylum Chordata; class Aves; order Passeriformes; family Acanthisittidae; genus Acanthisitta; species Acanthisitta chloris. Next base: position 37,421 of record NW_008676717.1, on the reverse strand, counting down.
ATAGTCTGTGAAGTCAGCTCTTAATTCTGGTTTTGTTGTGCTACATAGTGCACAGTATGCAAATATGCATGATGAAAAGTGCTCTTTTTGGTATTATGGTGTGGTAATTTGGGTCAATAATAAACATTTTAAAGTTCCCAAACACATATTTTAGATATTGCTGTAATGATCCAGGTTTTTAATAGCCCTCAAATACTAAAAGGAATGTCATTCCCTTGCAACCCCTTCTAAAACTTTGCAATGAGAGTGTATTTGATAGACTAATCCTCCCTTCTAAGCATTCAAATAGAAATAAAAACTATTCTTATTTCTTTTCAGAACCAAGGGGAAAAGGACCACCAACATATTTTTGCCTTCTGGTCATCTGGAACCAGTGCAATCCTTTTGGGGGTTTTCTTTTTCTTTCATTTTTTGTTGCAAAATGCTAGAGTTTTAGCATCAGCTTTTAAGACTAACTTAACAATATCATAAAACAAAGATAAAATGCAACAGATTAAGTTATTAAAAATAAGAATTAACCCCACAAAATCCAGAAAGCTCACAGCGTAGGAAAGCCCTTCATAGCTATGTTCAGTGTACTTGGGGAAATACGCTCTGAATGGTTCTAGCTGCTATAAAAATCCACTGATAACAGCAGCTACTTGTCCAAATTATTAGGAATATGCTGAAAGAGGCATTAAAACCATCCAAACAGGAATGTTTTCACAAACTGAGGTCTTAGGGAATTAATCAGGGGAGGCAACATTTACCTTAAAATTTTGCAACGCAGAGCTTCAAACTGTTCTGTCAACAGGAAACAGTTTTCTTGAAAGTCTAAGTGAATACCTTCAAATTTCTAATAAAATTTAATTTTCAGCTATAAATGGATAGAAAATTTGATGCCGTGGTCACTTTGAGAACATTACTGAAATTATAAAGACTTAAAACAACAGGAAACATCATCTAATGTGTTTCTTTTCCGTTTCTAGTTGTTTAAATATTCTTGACACTGGAGAAAAGGAGGCTCAGGGGAAACCTTATCAGTCTCTAGAACTCCCTGACAGGAGGTTGGAGTCAGGTGGGGGTTGGTCTCTTCTCCCAGGCAACCAGCAGCAGGACAAGAGGGCACAGACCCAAGCTCTGCCAGGAGACGTTTCGGTTGGATTAGGAAGAGGAGAGACTGATCAGGCATTGGAATGTGCTGCCCAGGGAGGTGGTGGATTCACCATCCCTGGAGGGTTTCAAGATGAGACTGGATGTGGCACTTAGTGCCATGGTCTAGTAATCACAGTAGGGTTGGATTTGATGATATTTGAGGTCTTTTCCAATCCATTGATTCTATGATTCTAATTCACAGGTTTTATTTTGAAATATACATCAAAAATCCTATTGTGTCTTGTCCTGTGTTTTTCACAAACCAGTAGGTTTTCTGTTTTAAGATGTTACTTTCTTGTCCTCTGCAGTGCTTTGTGGTGTATTTTCCTGTTTGTTAGTTCCTATCCAAGGCATTTTTCTCACCTCTCTCCTCTGTTGGAAATGATTGCAACTCACTCTGCCTTTGATCAGCCGGATAAAAGTGAATTGACACATAGCACTGGTTGGTTTCATTGCTCTGAAGAAGCTTGTTGCATAAGATGAGCAATTACATGTGGGTTTTACAAATGGGTCTCATGAGTAAACCTATTGTTAGCAGGCCCTTATTTCCCTTGACAAGCCAATCCTGCTGACTGGAACCCCTTGCTCGCTCCAATTAGACATGTGTGCTGAGCATCTGGTTATTCATGCACCTGTTTGCTGCTTTAATCACACAGTGAAATCCGTGTCACCCCAGTGTCATCACCTCCTGAGGAAGCCAGGTACTGGCCTCACCAGTATGTGGAAATGAGGATCTGATGATTGGAAATCTTCTCTGACCTCACTAAGAGAAAACCTCATGAGTGTTTCTGGTGGTACTGGACAGAAGATTGTGAGTCGGTTTGGAATTGTGGGGCACATTTTCAACAGGAAAACCTGATGTTCTGGAAACACTTCCTGGCAAATATCTTTTTCCCCTTGTGAAATGAAGTGATTTTGACACTGTTGATTCAGAAGGCTGCTTGATATCATGCTGGAAATCCAGGGTTTATTTTTCTTCCCCCTGTAAGGACACATGATCTCTTCTGATTCTTAGATTCTTGATTCCTCCTAGTTTCCAAATGCCTGCTGTTTACAAGGACAGAAGGGAAAGCAAATGAATCTAATCTTAACCCTGGGTGTCCATTTTATATTTATATTGTGGAAAAGGATTGTGGTTTTGGCAAGTGTAAACCATTGTCACAGAAACCCACAAAGCAGACATTGATTTCTAAGGCCTTATACTCTTCAAAGTATAGTGGTGTAAACCTGGAATAAGTTCACTCAAAGGGAGTGTTGTTGAGACAAGAGCACTGGCATCTCAGCAAAAGTTTGCTGCAGGTTAGACCCTAAAATATAGCCAGAAAAATGTTCTCATTTCTTCCTGAGCTCATTTTTTTCAAGTAATCCAAAGGATATAAAGGTAGAAGTACTATTTAATTTCATTTCTATGAAGGCTGAGAAATGCTGAGAACAGCAAATGTGTTTTTAAGGTTAGATTAATTTTTTTTACAGTTTAAAAACAGTTTAATCTGAAAAATTAAGTTTGAGACACTTTTGGGCAGGGAAATTTCCTTTTCTGAAAAGTTTTTGGTTTCATACTCAAAATTTTAAGAGTAAGTGCATCAAAAGTTTTACAAATCCAAATCTAAAATGAATCATTTTGTTTCAGGTCAAGCAAATTATCTGGGTTGATCAGAGTGTTTTTCTCCTTTCTTAATTGAGAAAAACAAAAACATTTCAAGACATCCTGTTGCTATGATTATTTCTAATTCAATCAGAAGGAGAATGCTGTTCCCTTTAACTTGCCAGGCTGATTCATAACATTCAAAGAGGCATCCAGACTTTTCTGATTCTTTCTCCCAGAAATATTCAAGGGCCATCTAGACTGGGAAGAACTATACAAAAGAAGAAAGAGGCGGTGAGAGGATCTTCAGAAGAAGAACACAATCTGTATCTTAGTAGATTTGTGATTGTTGGCTAATGTTGAAAGGAGTCACTTTGAAACAAGTCAAAATTGTCACACAGACCTCTGTGGTGGGCATCACCACGGAAATTTAGTGTTTGTAGTGATAATGATTGCTCACTTTGAAAGGAATTTGTTTGCAGGCTGGGTCAGGATGTCTTCAGTGTCAGTTCTGTCCTTAACACTCAGAACAATGCAAAACCCAAGGTTTGTAAACAAATTGTCTCTTTATCTGGGGCTGTTTTCAACATGTACATGTAAAGAGCAGCATTACCAGAGAACCTAATTCTGAAAGACCTGGTGATCATGTTATATGTCTGAGTAACATGGGATGTCATGGCTTTCTCAGAAGCATTGACAGAAGAAATACACACATGAATATTTGCTATTCGTGCAGAAGGGTTTCCACTACATAGAGGAACAGTGCTGCTATTGTCCTTCTGGCAGAGGGCGAGTGCTCAGCTGACAGCAGAGTGTATCCAAACCTAAACCAACAGAAATGCCACCATTAGTAAGTGACACCGTGGGATGCTGCTGCCAGATAACCAAACACACACCTGTGTCCATTCAGCCTCATTCAAGCTCAGGGCAGAGGGTAAGAACAGAAAGCTTGCATGCAAGCTAGGTAGGAGCAGCCAGCTGCTGGCAGTGTCCCACAGGAGGGCTTTTCTCACTTACCTGTCAGGCACCATAGCAACTGCCAACCACAACCTGCAAACAGCCACCCTGCTGGCCAGGCTTTCTTGGAGGAGCCGTGTTTGTGCCCTGTTGCCATGGGATGAGAGATCCTGCGTGGTCGGAGGAGAGCGCGTGGCTGCACACACCCCTGCAGGCGTGCAAGTGCTTGTGACCTTCACATTGGTGGAAACCTGTCAAGGGCACACACAGCCAGAAGCTCTCTCAACCCAGGGGAAGGAGACTGTGCTGGAAAACTCCCTGGCCCAGAGTTAGCCAACCAAGTTATGTTAACTTAATCATGTTAATTCAATTTATTATGTCAGCAAGTGAACTGCACGCTTTTGGATGAAGCATTTGTGTGAAATCTGGGGACAAAGAGGAGCACATATATGACTGGTTTTTACCCGTGGAAGCCAGAGGCACAGAGCAGACCCGCAGGCAGTTTTGGCTGTGAGATGCTTGTGTGGGAGCACTGGTACCTGCAGGTTCTCGCTCTCTGCTTCGCTCAGGCAAAGCCTCTGAGTCAACATTGCCTTTGTGTCTCATGAGGTCACTCACCTGTAAGTAAAACCTGAGTACGCTGCTGCCTTTCTTAGAAACTAGGTTTTCTTACTGGTTTTATAAAGCTGTGTAACACACAGGGAGGTGTTACTAGCAGTCAGGTCAAGGATATTTGCTTCATCAGACTGAATAAGAGGGAAGGAGCTGCAGTGATAGGACATGGACTAATGGATTCAAATTGAAGGAGGGGAAATCTAGGATAGATATAAGGAAAAAGTGTTTCCCTGTGAGAGTGGTGAAACACTGTCCCAGGTTGCCCAGTGAGGCTGTGGCTGCCCCAACCCTGGCAATGTTCAGAGCCAGGTTGGATAAAGCCTTGAGCAACTTGCACTGGTGGGAGGTGTCCCTGCCCAGGGCAGGGGGTTGGGACTAGATGATCATGAAGGTCCATTCCAACCCCTAAAATTCTATGATTCTATGAAAAACAAACCCTCCATAAAACACCAGCTCAGTATTCTATAACAATATATCTAATTGTCTCTCCTTTGAAACAAGTTGTATGGTTTGGGGTTTCTGCTTTCTCTCTATGGTGCTCAGATGAGTAGCAACAGATGAAAATGCAACAGGTAACTTTTTCTGTTTTTTAGGAATGAACCCTGGGAGTGAGTGTTATAGAAAGTTGTACTGCCCTCTAGACTTCATAACTCCTTGACCTATGTCTGTCTGTTTTCTGCATCTACTGGCAATTACATCTTCAGTGATAAGAGCTACTCATGAGCCTACGATTAAATCCAACACATTTCCCTGTCCATTTTGACAGTTTGGACCACTTTCAACTTTAAAGAAGGAATACTGTGTGTTGAATTGCAATGGGTAAATGTAACCTGGCTTTTTTATTTTAATAAACCTGTGGTATATGGACAATGTTTTCCCTCAGGGAAATGTTCTCATCAGCTTGATTCATGGAAAGTTACTCATCTTCCTACCTCAAGGAAAGAATATGCATTTAGTTGCTGAGAATAGACTATTACATCACATGAGAAAAGATGTTTCAATGTGGGGCAAAGTTGTGAGAACTTGCAAAAGCAGAAAAGTTTGCCATGAAATCAGATGCTGTTCAAATGAGTTTGTGCAGCATCTATAGGAAATACTTCACAATTAGCATATTGCAGACATTCTTGTCCTGTGAGATCACCTAATACTACTGGCCTTTTCCACCTCAGATTTTGCTTGAAGTGCAAGTTACAGCAGATATTCTTGCATTACTTAACTAATTGTCATCACTTGCTTGACTCATTCCATGATATTATTTGTGGTATCCCATGAAAGGCTTGTAAAAGTGTGCTTGCACATCATTATTATGGGGTAGTGATGTCAAACTGGGAAAATGTCATGAGGTAAATGCTTAATAAATCATTGACCTCTGATAAATGCACGATACAAATAGATTATCTGTACTTGGAAATATAATATGGATGAAGAAGTGCTACATGAGCTTATTTGTTCTGATTATTGACAGGGCAAACAATAAGTTTTCTGAGGTACAAGACACAAGCTGCTGCAACTATTTCTGTGAACAAAATTCATCATGACTGAAGACTTTTGATGTGGCTAAATATTGTTCTCACCTGACACTGCCTGCCCTTGTCTGATCTTAAACATGGAGCAGAGAATCTTGCTGAAGGGTTGACTGGAGCACCAAAATCATTTCAACATAATATCATTTTAATATAAAGTGTGTTTTTGTTGGCTTCAATATGTATGATTATCTTTCTGAGAAAGAAATGAGGCTTAAACTGAAATTTGAAGAAAATGTGTTTTTCTCTGCCCCTCTGTAGGTTAAGAATACCTAGCCTGCAAAAGTAAAGGCAGAAAGAGTTCTGGTGTGATTAAGGTATTGGATTGAGACTAAGAAGCTGTTGTGATCAATCTCTTCCATTTTACCTTATGAATAGTTCTTTCTTAATCTAAAGAGTGAGAACAAATCTCTGCTATGCCAACAATTGCTGTGTGGTTTCTGGGAAGTCATTTAGACATGTGTCCATGAAGGTGAACGTGCAGATCCAAGCCAACTCAGTTTATGCTTGAAGGAGACTGGATGTTACTTGGAATTTAGAGAGCTGTGCTAACAAGGGGCTGTGCTTGGCCTAAGAAGCCTTGTACTTACGGGTTGGGTTTGTTAGCTTGAAAATAAAATCATAGCAACACAGAATTATGGCATCTCTCCAATGTATGGCTCAGAGGATCTTGGGTCTGTCCACACACGTTTACGTTAACAAGACCTCGCTTTTTCTGGACTAAGGGCTCATGATGAACATCTATGTTTCATATCCATAGTTGACCCATTTAGTGCCATAAATCCAAACCTGATTTTCTTAAACTCCTTGTTCAGCTGGGGTCTCATCCCACAGGTAAGACTGGCAAATGTACTTCTGGCTCCTGAAGGTCTGTGCCCAGTACACTTGGAAACACTGGGTTAGAAAATTCCCTTTCTATCTACCCTGTAGAGCTGCATCAACGGGTGTGCTCAGCACATTCCTACCCAAACAGCCTCTGCTCAAAGCACTGTTTGTAGCAGAGGAAGATGGTCTTTTTCATCCATAACTTCACTGTTTCATGCACTAGTTAGACATAGAGACTGTTTATGTACACAAGTCTATATGGATGATTAAAGACACAATGGTCATCTGGAAAGCAGGTTTCCATTCCTTGTTTTTACTCATGGCTTGTCTTCTATAGCATTCATTTGCAATGAGGATGGATATGGGAAGTGGAGGGGACTAGCCACATCACAGTGGTTGGTCATTCGCTTGGGAGGTAGAAGCACTGGGATCCAGATCCACCAGGGAATGGATGGCTTTCTTGTCACAGTAGAAGTCACCAACTTGTCACAGTATGTTAATATAATAGAATAAAATTAAACTAAATCAAAATGGCAGAAAATATAGACTACACTCTTGACCTGAAGGGAAAAAAAATAGTTTACCACAGAACTGAAGACCTTTCTCTGCAAAGCTAAAGTAATGGGGCTGTAAGGATGTCTGATAAGGATTCAGGAAACATCCTTCTCTTCACTGTTTCCTCTCAGCCAGCTTAAGAAATTTCCAGCACAGATAATCACATTCTAAGGATCTACACTGCAGCAGACTCCTGCCCTTTATCTTGGAAGGTAAGACACTAGGTAGAGAAATATGTTCTGTACTATTATGTCAAAATTACCTCTGGGATTTCTCCTTCCCTGTCAAATGGTAATGAAAGTTCCACCTTATCACATAAGTATATGGCAAGAAAAGATGCTCATTCTATTATCTCTGTTATGACTGAATTCATAAATGTAGAGAAGGAAAGGAAACCACAGGGAAAGGCCATTCAGGTTGCAGATTCTAATGACAGTTTGACATTTCCTCAAGAAGAATCTCCTAGGTAATGTGACCTAATGTGGACTATAGTCTGAATAAGGAAAAGATTTTTGGGGGCTTTTCCTTCATTATCCTGGCCACTTAAACATTTGATAGTTTCATATAGCAATGGAATCTGGAAAATACACAGAAGCTGTTCAAAGAATATATGATGGTTATGTCCCCGTACATCACCCTGGTTACTGTAATATAAAGGTAGATTTTATTTATTTTGTAACTTAGCAGAACAGTGGATAAATATTTACTACATAACATAGAAACTAAATCTCCAAAGTTCTTCAAAACAAATCTCTGATGATGAAGTATACTCTGCTCTACTAATTTATGTGTCCAAACAAACATTCATTGCATTGATTTCAGTCATTTTTATGTTAATTTTGTGATGCCGCTAAAAAAGAAAAATTCTTTTCAGCAGAGCAGATTTATTTCTTTTCTTTTCCCTCGATCACATCTAGAGTCTTTCTACAAAATACATTGTTAATCTAAGCACAAACACTCCTGGGATATTCACAGGCATGCAAGCTGATTCAATTCCTGCAGAAATAAAGAAGAAAATCAAACTGAAAGGCATTCACTAATCTGAAATTAAACAAATATTACCTTGACATGGCAAAACTGAAATTCTTTCTTGCCTTTCTTGCCAAGATTTCCTTGGCATCCTGTTCTCCAGCTAATATTAATGTTTTTTAAGTTGCAGTGGCTTGCTCAAAATATCAGACAAATGCATTAGTTGCACGTCTACGTTTGTTACTTTTTATTATTATTTAAAGCAATTCCTGTGGGCAGACCTTAGAGCACTCTACACCCATCTGGTTCTTTAGCAAGCTCAGGTCTAACTTAAGATTGAGAAAGAGACATAGGTTTTTCTTTTTTTCATTCCCAGTGTTCCATCCTTAGCTTTGTAACACATTTTTGGCCAGATTTCTAAAACAGCTTATCCTCTAAGCTCTGCTGAAAATCTGACCGTGCAGCTCTGGGGCCCAGATGGGAGGAGAGCCCACTGCAGTGTGAAAAACTCTGGTGTGGTTTTTTTGGGATGATGAAGTGAAAACCAGCTGCTTGGGAAGATGCCTCCTTTGGAAATTACCCCAGTGTACTTCACCTGATAGCAGCAGTGTTAAGGTCAGTGCCCTGTTGCATGTTCCTCTCTGACTAACAAATCTGAGAGTTGGGGATTTGGTTCTGTCAGCAGGCAAAAATACCAAGTATGAGCAGCATTAAAAGATTAGTCTGCAAGGGATTTTTCTTTTTAGAAGAGTAGCAAACAAAATACCATTTTCTGCAAACCTCCTGTCTTTCACTATCCTTTCTCAGATTCATGCTTGTTCTGACAGTCATCTTCCACCTCAGGGAAACATACCCATAACAATCCTCTGCTCTGAACACTGAAGACATACAGCAACTCCTCTTGATTTCAGCAGAAGTTTCACTGAGACTAAAGTCAGCTGTTGGAGCAAGTCCAGAGGAGGCCATGAATTTGATGAGAGGACTGGAGCATCTCTCCTATGAAGACAGGCTGGGGAAGTTGGGGCTATTCAGCCTGAAGCAAAGAATGTTGTAAGAAGACCTCAGAGCACCTTCCAGGATCTGAAGGGGCTACAGGGAAGCCAAAGTGGGACATATGGTTAGGAGCTGCTGTGACAGGACAAGGGGTAATGGGGAGAAATTGAAAGAGGGAAAGTTTAGGTTAGATATTAGGCAGAAGTTTTTCCCTGTGAGGGTGGTGAGACACTGTCCCAGGTTGCCCAGGGAGGCTGTGGCTACCCCAACCCTGGCAGTGTTCACAGCCAGGTTGGATGAGCCTTGAGCAACCTGCTCTGGTGGGAGGTGTCCCTGCCCAGGGCAGGGGTTGGGGCTGGATGATCTCCAAGCTCCATCCAACCCCTAAAATTCTATGATTCTAAGAGGAACTGGGCTAAATCATATCTTGTTTCAGTAAGTGCACTTGTGAGTGCCTTTAGCAGGATCTCTTCCCAAATAATCATCTAAACAAAACTGGGTTTGGCTTTGGTAGGTGCATCTCTTGAAGCACCTGCTGGTGCAAAGATTTCTGAATGAAGCTGTGGCAATGAAAGAAATCCTACAACAAGGAAGGAGCATGCAATACTTGCAGAAACCCTCAAATGTAGTAATTCAGTATTAAGTCACAGCTATTACAGAATACCATTTGTAGATTTCCACCTCATTCCTAAAGCTACTAATAAATCATTTGAATTGTATAAACTCATCAGTAAACTGTACTCAGCAATACTGTAAGAAATGACTTGTGACTCAACTGGCATTAAAACTGCAAACAGATAGCTTGTAAAACAATTCTCTGACTGAAGACGGGGAAACCCTACCCAAAAGAAACAATATAATTAGACATCTTTTATTACACTTTGCTTGCGTAATTCCTCTCCATGAGTAAGGTCTTGAGCAGGAAGGAGGATGGCCTTTGGCTGCAGAAGTGCAGGTAATAATATTGACAGCCACTGGATTTGAATATTTTATGTTTGCTCCCAAATAGAACAGCAACGACCAAAGCACAGTGAGAACAGCTGGACAACGCCTCACATGCTGCTCACTCCACTTGTGAAAACTTACTGGAATTCAGTAACTTTTGTAGTTTTACAAAACTTGAAATTAAGTGTGATCTTCTTAGGGATTTTATCTTTTACAAGATTATTTTTAGCTCACACCCAATCATTATTTTTTTCAAAATAGAGCAAAGTGCTGTATTAATCCTCATTTAACTGAGGAGGATTACTGCCCTTACCTCAGAAAAGGGCAAACTTATGTCAATGTCTTTTCCAGGTGGTGAAACTGCAAATTCTCAAAGGTTTTCTCTATGCAAAATAGAAGAATAATGACACAGGCTGTCTATTTCCATGGTTAGTTCAAATTATTTTCACTAGGTTGGGATTTTGAGTCTTTCCAACATGTCTGTTGAGTCTGTGAACAGAACAGAAACCATGTCCATTACTTCTCACAAATTCTTCTAGCTCTCATGTGTTTGATGATGGAATTTGAAGCTTAAAAAGTGCAATATTAAGGTATTCTCCCTTTCAAAAGTATTCTTCAGTCATTCTGGGATATGACTATGGACTTTCAGTCATCTTGGGGTGGCAATACTAAATTAACAATCTTCTGCCCTGAAAATATGGAATTTTAAATAGAAGAGCTTACCTTGCATTGGAGTGCACATGGACATTCTCTAGGAGGACCCCTATAGCAGAAGATGGTCCAGAGGACCTGATCTACAACCTTTTTGTCCACAGTGACTTTTTACAGCTGCAGTTAATCAGTGTTACCTCTCAACCATGCACACAGGCTCTGGCATAAGATGGGTCACTCATTAAGGCTTGGCTGGTGACATGGTGGTTTTGGTCATGGGCCAAGTGATCATTGTACTGGTGCTTTTCAACAAATGCACTGCATCCATGGACATTGTGGAAGGATCGATTCCTTCCACAGCTTCTTCTGAAAGCCCTGACAAAGCAGTACAAGTTACAGCAGTGCTGAGTTGCACTCCTACAAGCACATACTGGGGGCCAGTATTGCAGTGAACATACAAACTCACATGTTATTTCTTTGCATGGCTACTGTGGTAGCTAAAGTCAGCTGAGACAGCAGTGTGGACAGCTCTAGCCTGTGAGGCAGGGATTCTACACTGTATGTGTACCCTAATGCTGATGGTCTTTAGTGCATTGGGCACTACTCATTTATGCCAGCTGTTTGTCCAGATGAATGCATTTATTAAATCCCAACAGAGACAAAACTAGCCATCTGTTGCAAATCCTTGCTTTTCCTTGTATTTTCACTGTGTGTGACAATTTTCATGTTCTTAGTAACAATGATTTTGATGCACATTTCCATTACTCTCTCCTGTGCTAAGATTCCAGGTAAACTCTATATAAAAATGTCAAGAAGTACTATGATTCAGTGCTTTTTCATGCAGTAATTTTAATCCTAGAATAATTAAATGTTCCTTGAAGTTGGAAGCTTAGCAAAAACATTGCTATGAACCAGATGTCACTTCAGTTACTGCTTTGTTTTCCTCGTCTCCTTAGTATGTCTTCTAGGCTGCAGTTTATTATGGTGTCTGCAATTTCTTTTCATAACTAGATCAAGCTTAATGTGCTGTAATTAGAGTGTTTGCCATTTAAAGGCTGGAATGAATGTCCTAAAAAAAAGCAGCTAAGGACTTCAGGTTTGTCTAACTTGGAGAAAATGAGAGTGAAGTGCAACCTTATTTCTCTCTACAGCTTCCTGAGGAGGGGATATGAAGAGAGAGATACTGATTTCCCTGGGATCTAGCAACAGAACATGTGGGGATGGTTCAAAGCTGCCTCAAAGGAGGTTCAGACTAGACATTACAAAGCACTTCTTTACCAAGAGGTTGGTCAAACACTGGAACAGACTTCCTAGAGAGGTGTCAATATCCCATGCTTGACAGTGTTTCAGAGACATATGAACAACAGCCTTAATAAGAATCTTTTATTCTTAGTCAGCCCTGAAGTGGTCAGGCAGTTGGGCTAGATTATAATTCTTTTGTGTTCTATTCTATTTCATTCCATTCCATTCATTTTTTTGGGTTGTACCAGTAACCCACAAGGGAATGCCATTGTTTGGGACGATGCTGAATCAGCCATATCCTCAAATATTTAACCAACACTTTTCTGCTCAGACCTGCAAAAAGCAAGGTTAAGTATATTGCAGAAAAGGGCCAGTAAGACTCTTCAGCTGTGTCTTTCAGAAGTGGCTCCTATAGGTGCACAGAGCTGAGTTTTACTGTTAATTGACCTGACATACAGGGTGCTAGATACCCTGGTTAGCATTGCCCATAATCACCCTGGATGCAAACGTTCTGGAGACTACAGCACAGAAATATCTGTGCAGGCTGTGTATAATCCAGTTTAAGTCAAGAAGCAATGTTGCTGGTTTAACCCTGATTAATAAACTCTTACATAGTATCTGCACCATTGTGCTCTACTGCATGATGGAAAGTATGGCTAAAATAACTTCACTTCCACAACGATGAACAGTAGTGAAAGACCTTCAGATAATTCAGGTAAATAAGTAGTACCACCTCCTCAGAGGGTATAATTGCCCTAATAGTATAACTATTCACAAAATAAATCATTTTGTCCCATGTCAGTCACAAAAACAGTAAAGAAAGATGTGAAGTATCCCATGAATCAAATCCCCCAGTCAAAAATAAACAAAGCACAGATGATCATAGCATTTGTGTCTTGAGCACAACCCATGAAGAATCTTGTTAAATCAGAAATTGAGCCTATAAAGTTCTGTGGTATCTCCATGTAGAGAAATTACTTCCAAATTTTCTCTTTCATGGAGTGTTGATAGTCAACTTGGGATGTTTCTGATTTGCTGCTTTTCATTTTTACTCCCCAAAAAAATATATTTTAAAATTACAGGAATAATCTGGCAGGTGTTGAAGACAACTATTGCTCCTTTTTTTTCAGTATTAATGTCAGATTTTAAAGCAATAGATCAGACTGAAAGTCCAAAGCATGGACTTTTTTCCAAAAGACTCATAATTTCTGACTGTCAGTATGAAAGCCAGTGGGAACTGCTTGATGTTTATCACATCACCTAAGAGACTAAACCATCTGTCTTTGACCTGTGGAGGAAACTGGAGTATAGTGTGCCTCTGACTTTAAAACTCAAGAGTTACATTACCTAAGCTTAGATCTCCAGTTTAAAACAACAAAGTGATGGAAACAATATGAGGTTCAAAACTGGAATAAATACTGTCAGAACAAATTTGGAGGAGAAATAGGTTCACTGGCAAATGGGAATGACTCTCATATTAAAGACATGTAGCGAAGTGCAGAACCTTTCTCAGAAAATGCAGTATCCCCAATCTGTTTCTGTCTCAAACTGGAAGACCCCAGCAACTTTGGAGTATGCATTCCCAGAACCCAAGCTGGTCATTTACTCCATGGAAGACCGGGGAAAAGGATTTTGCATTGCCCTGTTAGATATTATCTTTTGATTGCAATGATAGGAAGCCTTGTGGCTCTTGAGCAATATCACAGAGCTTGCTTATCTTGGAGCTCGTTTGACCTCAATTTCTGCCAAACTCCTCCTGTTGTTTGCTCTCCAGTGACAGCTGTGAGCACAGGTTCTTCTGGGTCATTCTCTCAGCCATGTTACAAAGCCAAATGTGCTCATTTCTCAGCGCAGTGTGTTCAAGGCTGCCTTGATGAGTCACGGAACAAAAACTTGACAAACTGAAGTCCCAACAGTTATGTTTTCCAGGCCTGAAAGAAAAACATTTAAATTCTGACCCATTCCATCTGGAAGACCAAAAGCAAAGACAGGAAAGACCCCCTCAAGCTAAGCTCAAAAAGGAGGATTTAGTGTTTTGTGGAAAATTATTTTGACTGAAATAATGATCACTGGATCTGAGTCACCTGTTTCAGCACATAGAGTACCTTTAGTTTGGAAATAACTGGTCTCACAGGAACTGCCCTATGAGAAGTGTTCAGAATCCATCCTATGTGGTAGGAAACATAGCTACTGATCCTCTAAGCCCAACTTTGATTTCCTTCCACTATTTAAGGGAATCCACGCATGGCTGAAGCTGCTCTTTGGTGTTCAGAAGGCTCTTAAGGTCAGCATCACATTTCTTTAAGAAGATTAAATGGCAGCAAGACAATGAAGTTCTACACTTGTATGCAAAATGTGGGCTTTTTAAGAAAAAATGCAGCCATCACTTTATTTTATAGAAGCATGCACTGCGACAAGGGCTCTTTTAGACATAGAATCATACAATTTAAGGGTTGGAATGGACCTTACAGATCATCTAGCCCCAACTCCCTGACCTGAGCAGGGACACCTCCTCACTAGATCAGGTTGCTCAAGGCTCATCCAGCCTGGCCTTGAACACCACCAGGGCTGGGGCATCCACCACG
>NW_008676717.1:16526-22787 GCF_000695815.1 Acanthisitta chloris | reverse complement strand
GGGACCAGCCACTGCATCCCTGGGCAACCTGTGCCAGTGTCTCACCACCCTTACAGGAAAAAATTTTTTTCTCACATTCAACTTAGACTTTTCCTCCTTCAGTCTGAACCCATTACCCCTTGTTCTATCACTGCAGTTCCTAACACAGAGTCCCTCTCTGGCTCCTTGTAGCCCCTTCAGATATTGAAAGGTTGCTCTGAGGTCTCCACACAACCTTCTCTTCTCCAGGCTGAACAGCCCCAACTCCCTCAGTCTTTCTTCATAGGAAAGATGCTCCAGTCCTCTTATCAACTGCGTGGCCTCCTCTGGACTTGCTCCAACAGTTCCATGTCCTTCTTATGTTGAGGACACCAGAACTGTGAGGGATTTTCCAGGTGGGGTCTCACGAGACAAGAGTAGAGGGAAAGAATCACATCTTTTGACCTGCTTGCCACACAAACATGTTGGAACCTAGCTTGCTAGTGATCTTCATATAGGCTGTTTGTCCCTATCATATAGTCATAGAATCAGCCAGGTTGGAAAAGACCTCCAAGATCAGTAAGTCCAACCACACCATCATTACTAAATCGTGGCACCAAATGCCACATCCAGTCTCATCTTGAAAACCTCCAGGGATGATGAATCCACCACCTCCCTGGGCAGCACATTGCAATGTCTGATCACTCTCTCCATAAAAAATATCTCCCTAATATCCAACCCAAATGTCCCCTGGCAGAGCTTGAGTCTGTGCCCTCTTGTCCTGCTGCTGGTTGCCTGGGAGAAGAGACCAACCCCCACCTGACTCCAACCTCCTCTCAGGGAGCTGTAGAGGGTGATAAGGTCTCCCCTGAGCCTCCTCTTCTCCAGGCTAAACAATCTCAATTCCCTTAGCAATAACCTCTCTGAATAATCACTCACCCCATTTTAACCACAAGTTCATGAGAAGGTCCATTTCTGCCAATGTCATGAAAAGTCTATTATTTCATGCAAGAAAGGCAAAGATCGACATCATGCAACAGACTGATTGTCTCTTATTTCTTGCTCTGAGATCTAAGCCAACATATTTCTTCTTTTGACACATTTTAAAGGACAGATATTGGAGGCTTGGTGGATGTTTAAATACTGGACCACCAGATCTTCACAGGTATTAGGCGTTTCAAGTTCAGGTGTAAGAAAGTACCATATTACACAGCAAACCTGACAACTTGCCTTTTTTGCCTTTAGGAAGAGGGGTTTGTGACACCAGTTTAAAAACAAACAAACAAAACACCCAAAGCTGAACATTGTGTCAGTGAATTGTGAAGAAAGCATGTGCAAGTGTGCTGTATAGGGATGTGATGTGCAGCTATCTCAAGGCTGAATCTGCACCCCACAAGCATCAAAAACAGCAGTGCCATAAAGCCTTCCCTGCACTTCAGTTGCTTTTGGATCATGTTTTGTGTGGTGTGGCCTTAGCTCAAAATAGTAGCAATAACATCCTTAATTAATATTTAGTACTGGAGGGGAAGTAAAAAATCTGTCCCCTATTACCAGAATTGAAAGACGTATAGTCACAATTGTGACTATGTTAAGGCATTTAGGGCAGGAAACCTACATTTTTAGTAAGTTTTTCTAGAGCAAAATGGAGTTAATGGGATAAAATTTCAAATTATACATTAAAAATAAACACCTGGCAAATCACTGCCACATCTGGAGCACACCACAGTATTTAAATTACGTTTGGCTTGTCACTCTGTGTTTCGCAGCTGTTACAGCACAGAAAAGGATAATTAAAAGCAGCAGGTTGCCATGGTATTTAATCGACTGCTGCTGAACTATTTCTGTGTTTGTGATCCAAGTGAAAATCATTGGGCAAGTTATGGCTTTGGAGGAGGAAGGTGAGGTTTATGAGTGACAATGAGTTTATTGAGGCCATTTATTTACCTTATGATCTGTGGCAAGAAGCAAAGATTTCAGAACATTGAAAAGCTATAGGAATTATAACGTTGTTATGTTAGGAATGTGCTTAGAGCAGAATAAATTCTGTCTTGGTTGAAGAGAAATCCAAAATGCATAAGTTAACGTGCCACGATATCAGCTATATCAGCTAAGGCTCTGAGTCACCACATAAAGAAGGGATTGCACATGAAGGAAAGTTGGCTACTGACAAATAAAAGGGAAAAAATAATTAAAGCAATGGGTTGTAGTAATTTGATTGCTTTCCTGAGCTCAGGCCTCAGCTCAGGTACAAATGGGTTCATTTCAGGATCACTGATGACATTGCTGAGATTCCCCTTCTGTTCAAAGATCAGGGGAAACCCAGCAGCCCCTTGTGATGTGCTTGTATCTTTGGATGTGTACACACAAAATCTGAAAAATCCCAGATTTTTGTCTTTTTTAGGGTTTTTTTTTTTGACTGTTGACAGCTGAATCTCTTCCTCTTGCCTGGCAACTCTTTGTGGCCACATTCCTAGAGATAAATGAAAACTTTGCAACTTTGATAAAGACTTCTTGTGAGCTTGTGGCTATCTTCATGTGAATGCCAGGAGCTACATGGAAATTCAGACTTTCCCCACTGTCTAGTATGATCCAAATGAATAGTGGTAAGTCATGTTTGGTTCATGACTATGAATTACAAAGAAAGAATTTGCTGAGATTTCATTCAGCATTTCCTTATTTTGCACCTTCATCTAAAAAACATTTTGTCTCAAGCTAGTAAACACCTCACCTTTCTACTGTCCTGAAATCTTTCTGGTGCAAAGTGGCCTAGTGCAATCAGAAACAGCAGTATTCTAGTAGTATTCATTACAACCCTCAAAGTGTTCAGATATTGTGTATTAGATTCATAGAATCAACCGGGGATGGAAAAGACCTCCAAGATCATCAAGTCCAACCCTACCATCATTACTAGACCATGGCACTAAGTGCCACATCCAGTCTCAGCTTGAAAACCTACAGGGATGGTGAATCCACCACCTCCCTGGGCAGCACATTCCAATGCCTGATCACTCTCTCCATAAAAAATATCTTCCTAATACCCAACCTAAACCTCCCCTGGCAGAGCTTGAGTCTGTGCCCTCTTGTCCTGCTGCTGGTTGCCTGGGAGAAGAGACCAACCCCCCCCTGACTCCAACCTCCTCTCAGGGAGTTGTAGAGGGCACTAAGGTCTCCCCTGCGCCTCCCCTTCTCCAGGTTAAACACTCCCAGCTCCCTCATCCTCTCTTCATGGCACTTGTGCTACAGTCCCTTCACCAGCCTTGGTGCTCTTCTCTGGACCTGCTCCAGCACCTCAATGTCCCTCCTGAACTGAGGGGCCCAGAACTGAGCACAGGACTCAAGGTGTGGCCTCATCAGTGCCGAGTCCAGGGGCTGAATCACCTTCCTGGTCCTGCTGACCACACTGTCCTGATCCAGGCCAGGATGCCATTGGCCTTCTTGGCCACCTGAGCACACTGCTGGCTCCTGTTCAGCTTTCTGAACATCCATTATTCTGGATGTTCCCTGAGATACCTAGAAACAAGCATGGTTTTGAAGTGTGGCTTGAATTCTTAGTTCTTCCTTGATTTCTGAGGCTACAGGATGCAGTTGTGTTATGTGCTCTTGTTTTTTCACTATTTGAGACAGAAGTTATTTTCCTGTCTCCAGAGGCTGAAGTTCAAAGAATGAAAACCAATGGGTGATAAGGGACTTTGAGTTTCAACCCTGTGATTTTAAAGTTCCAGTGCAGTAGAAAATCATGACAATATGAGAAATGTGAATATTTAATCGAAACCCTTTTGCAATAATAGCTAGTGAAGTGATTTCACTGGAGCTAATTAGCAGGCACTATATGAAGTATGAGCATTCTGCATTGTGAGTGGCAGAGATGTCTTCTTATCCACGGGCAGCACAGCTTCCCATGGCAGGGGAGCAAATTAGATGAAGGAGACAGGGAAAGGAGCTTCAGCCCTCATACTTTCCATCCCTGACTCCTGGCAAAACTCAGCTAAGCAGCTGCAGGGAAGGAAATGGACACAGAGACAGTTTCTCTTATCAGGGCAGTGCAATTACATGCTGGTCCTCTCTTCAGGTCATGTCAGAATCAGCAACAATCTGACTGTGGTTTGTCTTCGTTACCTTGCTTTTAAGATGACCCAGTCTCTTTACAATATCATCTAAGCTTTGCAATTGATGTTGGCAGGAAATCAGTAAACAGTCAGGGACCATATTTTTCTTTTACTTTGTGTGATCTCACATTGCACGTGCTTCATTTTAGTGGGGTGAGAGAGAGAGGTGGTAATCTGTAATTTTTAAATGAATCTTAATTGATTTTTGGTTGGGATTACACTAGACTGGTTTTGTCTTTCTTCTCTCTACATTTGTCTTCTTGATAATTGTAGAGTAACATTGCAAAGCAAATAAGAAAGCACTAAGTTTTAACTTAAAGTGTCCCTTAAACATACACTTACTTATGAATTTTCTCCTATAGAAGTTTTTTGGGTTGTTTGGCATAAAGATTCATTCAGGAACACTGTCTGCCACCCCACCCACAGCAACACGAGAAATCTATATCACGTGAAATATCAGTTATCTTCACTTGCAGCATATGCCAACTGAATTCACTAAAAGTGTGAGAAAACATGGGCCAGATTCCAAGATCCCACATTTAAAACCTTGGTGCTGCAAACCATTGCTCATATGAAAAATCTTCTAACCATATGAATATATTCTTTTGTCAGCAGATTTACTTTCACACAGTTTTATTAGATGTTATTCAAGGGAACTTCAAATGTCAGGAATAAACACTGAGGAAAAAATAGGACATTTAGCTGTGTAGAAATTAGTAAATATGGGAAAAACCTAAAATAACCAAGCCTGAATTTAGCATCTGTAAATTTCACATCTTTAAGCTTAATTTTATGATAGTTTCTTAATGCTAAGTAAGCCAAAGAACTCTAAGATTCCAATCATATCAAATAGACCAAAGAGCATTAACATAGCAAAACAATGTTCTGTTCTGTAAGGCTCCATGTTTGAGTAAAGGGAAGTATGCAAAACCACCAAGTCACAGATGTGGGAACAAAGGCAAAAAGAGAGTTTATGGACAGCAGATATCTATTTAAATGGAAAGCCATTTCTCTTTTCTATAAAAGAAGCAATCTAACATTTCTTTTTCATAGTGATAGATCTTTTGCAACTAAACATACCATGAGTTTACACGGGGGGAAATCCCTAACTATATCATAATAAGGCATCAAAATATCTTGTTGGGTGCAATTTATTTGATGGTGTTCATTGACTGATTATTATATTTCAAGGTTATGTGTTTATTTTTCAGTCAGGCCCTGGGGAAACAATAGTTTCTCACTTCAGATTATAACCAAATGTTCAAAAGTTTTGATCCTACATATCTTCATATTGAGACCAGACCCAAGCAGCCAAGAGAAAGATTAATAACTGAGGTGGCACGTAGGACTGGTGATCGCTGATCACCAGTGACCACACAGGTGCTTTGGCTTCTCATTTCATTCCTGTCACAGACATCTCTTATAACTATAGACCTACACACTTTCCTTCTGAATTTCTACTTGATTTTTCCCTTTGTCACCTCTGTGTAGCCTGTTCATGCTGTGTTCAGCTTTGAAGTGAAACACTGAATCATATGTGTAAGTATTTATTGCCGGAACAGGCCAAAGGACTTAGTGCTGTGCAGAACTTAAACTCTAAGATTTATGCTTCTTAAATCCATGTGTGCAGTTAATTAACATTCACACGATATACTATTCTGCGAAGGTAGTGTGTTTCTAGAAATTGGGGCATGATATTAAGAAAAGGGATCTTCAAGCAAAGTGCTGAGGTTCTCTTAGGGGCTTCTTGTTTCAGTTTTGGGGCAATATTTGTTTGTTTTAACAGAAGTCTTTCTCCAGATCTGTCTGTTGAGGAAGGAGGCACAGGGTGGGAAGCAGTGAGTGTGAATATCTGTTATACAGCTGATACTGAAAACTCTTAAAACATTTACCCTAAATAGTACATCAACTGATTCTGTTTTTCTACAGAGCCAAGACAGAACACAAAAAATGCCACACTGCTTTGTAAGCACAGCATAATGATCTGGGAAATGACAACCAGGAAAAGGTTGGAACATGGTTCTAGTTAGTACCTAGAAAATCCTTAATATGCAGCAAATGAACCTAGGTAAGTACTGTGGCATAAGAAAATATAAACTATTCTCTGACTGTGGCTAACAAAAGCTGGAGGAGTTTCTTTATAAAAAGCCTTCAATACTAAGACTTACAAAACCAATCACATTTTCTCTGCTTAGAG
>NW_008676717.1:13226-16472 GCF_000695815.1 Acanthisitta chloris | reverse complement strand
AGTAGAAATATAAAGCCATTTAGTGCTTTATGCCTGCTGGGAATAAACCATAATCTGATTTAGATGAAGGTTATGGAGGAAGATAAAATCCGAAGCTTATTTGCCAACTTACAAAGGATTATATTTGAGAAACTTAGAACTAGTCCCTCATCACGACACTGAACACTACCCAACTGCCTGACACTGTAAATGAAAAAAGCAAGTGATATGAAAACAGCTTGATTTGTTTTACACTGACAAACCTTTATTTACAAAAATTCCAGTACTGCTAAGGGGTTTGGTAGCATTATTCCTCTGTTATGGGTCAGGGAAACTAAGGCACAAATGACTTTTCTGAGTTCACCCAGCAGGACCGTTTCTCCTCAGTTCTTTGCATTGCCTTTCTTTAGGAGGCAGCGATATTTACATTTGTATTTTTCAAATTTTAATTCAATCTCTAAATTCTCTTTGAAGTCAATAGGCTGAGTTACCAATTAAAATTAATTGCTCTACCTTGGCCTGCGTTATTTTATGGGGATTATGGCAAAGCAGGCCATTGAAATGCTTTGAAAGTAGAGGCCAAATCAAGACAGACTCCACTGCTCACACATGAGAGCTCAGTGTGCTCTGCCGAGAAAAGTATTCCCACGGCTCACATGAATCGCACACAGTTTCCTCTCCACAGATGTGTGGAGTTAATAGCTCTTTGGAGCAAACTGGCCTGTGACAAGCAGGGATGGGGATCTTGGGCTCCTGTGGGAAGCAGAGACAGCACCTGTGAAATCATTGAAAACTAGACTGAGCCCTGCACGCCACCAGCATGAAACAGCGGCTGAGTTAATCTCTGCCAGCTACATAGCTGCCTCAGTTCTGTTGGTTTTGCCAGCTTTTGTTCCACTGCTTTTGTTTGGCTTTACCTTCAGAGATCACTATTTTGATCAAGTATCTTTTCTTTCTTCCAAACTGTGCTCTTAAATCTACGCCTGCAGCTCCTGACTTTTTTTTCCGTTCAATTTTCATGCATTGTGAAGCAGAACATAGAGGGAAAAAATGTGAAGCTTATACATTTTATATCCATTGCATATTTGTAGACCAGGTATTTTAGCTTTTTTTTTTCTAGTAATGCAAACTAGCACTCACATTTATAAGTTTGCAATGTCCACATTGAGCAAAAAAATTTTGACATTTTCTGTGTTTATAAATGCAGAGGAATTGCATTGACAAGCACAGGAAAACTTAGAATTCTTTGAATCTGACTGCTCATAAAGTGAGAATTCTGCAAATTGACTCTATAAAAGTAATTGTTAGCAATATATTGTGCAATCACATAAAGACTTCAAAGAATATGCAAAGAGACCAAAACGTGTATCTGAGCCCTTTGCTGGACAGTAAATTTATGATGAATTTAAGATCAAAATCTCTAAGGTTGAATACTGACACTGCACATTTTCTGAGTGCCTCAACACAATTCCCCAGGAACATTTCTTCACAAAGTAGTAAAAGAGAAAGGGGAAGACTTCATAACTTTCCCCAGCTTCATGAGATCTGTGAAAATGGCTCCTTTTCCTTATGGAGACCATGGTCACTACCAGAGATTCAGTGCAGTCTCCCATCCACCCCACGTCCTGGAGGTTCACCTTGCCTCTCACATAGCAGGTCTGGGTGTAAATATTGCGTTTAATATCCACTCAGGACAGTTATGCTCCCAAGAACTTTCTCTTCAAGCCAGACTGTGTTGAATATCAAAGATGTTCACCTCTTCAGCTCAGGTAGACATTTCCTACTGTTTACTGGAAGTCTACATGATTTACCCAGTGGCATGAAAACATCTCATACCCGGCGCAGGTGAGGCCACACCTTGAATCCTGTGCTCACTTCTGGGCCCCTCAGTTCAGGAGGGACATTGAGGTGCTGGAGCAGATCCAGAGAAGAGCAACGAGGCTGGTGAAGGGACTGGAGCACAAGTGCCATGAGGAGAGGCTGAGGGAGCTGGGGGTGTTCAGCCTGGAGAAGAGGAGGCTCAGGGGAGACCTTATCACCCTCTACAACTCCCTGACAGGAGGTTGGAGTCAGGTGGGGGTTGGTCTCTTCTCCCAGGCAACCAGCAGGAGGACAAGAGGGCACAGACTCAAGCTCTGCCAGGGGAGGGGTTGGGTTGGATATTAGGGGAGAGAGTGATCAGACATTGGAATGGGCTACCTGGGGAGGTGGTGGATTCACCATCCCTGGAGGTTTTCAAGCTGAGACTGGATGTGGCACTTAGTGCCATGGTCTAGTGACCACAGTAGTGTTGGATTTAATGATCTTGGAGGTTTTTTCCACCCTGGTTGATTCTATCATTCTATCATTCTATCTCATCATGTGAGGTCATCTGCTGTTGGAAGTGCCTCTTGAAAAACATGACAGCCACACTGTGTTCAGGACTGAAAAGAAGAGGCTGTGCTAGCTTTGCAGCACTGAAGAGAGTCACCTGGACTGATCACTATGGGAAAATTACACTTACCAGATTTGCTTTGTTCAGAAATACAGAAAATTTAACTAATGCTTCCATGACTCATATTAAGGGAGAAAAAATAAAGCCATAATAAAGGTTGTCAGTCAGAAAATCTGTTTCTATCTTCTTCAAAGCTACAGCACATATCACCTTCATAAAGTGAGAGACTCAAGCAACCAATTTTAATTCCTGTAAGTAACTTACAGCATCTGTAAGTTCTTCCCACCACATGGCTGACTTACTTCAGAATTATCTGCCTCACAGGGGGAGAAGGGTTTCCCAAGAACTCCTGTGGCAAGAGTTTTGAGACACAAGAGTTTCTTAAGACACTGGGATCTTAGGTCTGTTGATCAACAGAGTACACCTGAGAGCTGCTCTTGAAAACTTCCTCCTGAGATAATACCTATGACGTTCGTTCTGATCCTGCCACAGTGCTGTTGGAAAGTTCTGCAGTGCAATCCATGGCCAGAACATTAAAGCAGACATTGTTTTGTGTGTCAGGGCAGGTGGCCTTATCTCTGTACAAGACTGACTAAGATAAAATGAGGTGGGGGATGGATACAGACATCTTCACATCTAAATGATTTAAAAGCCTTTTTCCTCTAAGAAACAGGAGCAAATTTCAGTAATCTACTTTTCATACTAAGGATATGCACTCCCTCTCCCACTGTATGCAATCTCTTCTCCATGGGTTAGTCAGGAACCACAAGGTCACAGTTCAAATTCTAAGTGGATCATTCACAAAGTGAGTGCCTTGAGCATGAGTTTTCCAT
>NW_008676717.1:6643-12971 GCF_000695815.1 Acanthisitta chloris | reverse complement strand
GAGGAGAGGAGAGGAGAGGAAATTGTCAAAATATTATTAGAACATTTTCTTAAAGTAACCCAAACAAAAAGTTGAATTAATATCTGGTGCTTAAATGCTGAAACATCAGTAGATATTTTACAGTCCTATTTTTCCCCTGATGAGACGCCTGCATGGCCAGATGGATTTTTCTTCTCTCTCACAGTAGGACTTACTTGCAGGTGAATATAATCAAGCCCTGGGGCAATGTCACCAGTACTGCAGGGCAGTAAATCCCAGATCAAGGCAATGTGGCTCAAGTGGTGTGAGCCATGTCCTTCCTCTCTGTGCACT
Organism: Acanthisitta chloris; assembly: GCF_000695815.1. Lineage (NCBI taxonomy): Eukaryota > Metazoa > Chordata > Aves > Passeriformes > Acanthisittidae > Acanthisitta > Acanthisitta chloris. Next base: position 12,659 of record NW_008676717.1, on the reverse strand, counting down.
CCCCAGACTGCATCTTCTCCTCAGCTGTTCTGCTAGCCAGTACAGTTTTCCCAGGGGTTGGTGTTATGTGAAATCCCAACTCAGATCACATGCAATATTTTGGAATATGCAATCTTTTCAGGCAGGTGGATCACTCTAAAGCACACTTCCATTTCTTCTTCCACTGGTAAATCTGAATTTTAAAGCAGCATTTTCCTTCCATTAACAGGAGACCTGCAAGCAAAGACTTTCTCCCTGCTGGCTGTACCTTTTTCAGCAGTGGAAGCTGTTCCATGAGATACGATGGGAACAAGCTCACTTAAGCTTGGATGTGTGAGTGAGATTTTTGTGTTCCATCACTGCTGCAAGCCATTACTACGTTCCAACTTTGAGGAATGCCTCATCCTTTTATTTTTAACAGGAATACCTCCCCAACACAATAACACAACATATGTAAAATCTTCAGTCCAGTCTGTAGCCTTTTCTACTTATTTCCTCTTCCTTCTACTGGATACCTACAGGACACTTTTCTTCTGTCTGTAGACTTTTGAGAACTTGTTTTCTCTGTTTACTTTTTCTTTTGAGGATATGGTTTCTCCTTTAGATTCTGGGCACCATATTTTTATGTGAAGAGAAGCTATTTCTGGTGCCATACCTAAGACTGAAGAGGCCTTTAAAAGATGTTTCCCATCCTCCTTCTTCTCCTTCTGCACTTGAAATTAAGATCTCAAGACCAGAAATACAGTCTGATGAACAAAGGGAGCAAAGGAAGCACAAGTGGACATGTCTGAGTGTAATCTGTTTGTATACCACTTAATAGATTGGTCAAGTTTTTAAATAGCAAAAATAATGCAGAGTAACACCTGTAAGTCTGACCAAGCATACTCCTGACTAAATGTGCAAGTGTCACCCTTATCTAATGCAGAAACATGCGCCTTTGGAATGAGAAAGATATCATAAAAGACATTTAGTAAACAAGCTGAAGGAGCTACAGCAATTTTCTAGGAGCTGGCGGCAATTGATGGCACATAGTTTAAGTGAGGCTTTACTATCCAGAACATTGATGGTAGCATCTTCAGATTTGATGCTAGGAAGCCATGAGGAAGGGTTAAAAGAGGCACTGGGAGGCTCCAGATTTTCCACAGCAAGAATTCAGGAAGTTTTCAAATACGTAACATTACACTTTGACACAGGAGTGACTTCTCTAGATGCACTACACTGACTTTTCTGCTTTCTGCTCACTGAAAAGGAGCATTTTTTTGCTATCTGATTCATAATTGCAAGGGTTTCTCACGTTTCTGTTGGTGGCCTGACTTAGCTTCTGTTAGTGAGGAGGTTGCCGAATCTGAGCCTTACTGCTAGCAAATGAGTAGGGGAAGGGAAGGGAGATAGGAGTGTTTGTGGGAAGGAGGAAGACCTAAGGGATTTGAGTTCGGTGGAGGGTTTTTAACTTGGTCATAGCAGCCCTCTGGCGGTTTGTAGGACCTCTGCATCTGTTTAGTGAATGGCAGCTTGCTATGGAAGTGCTTGCTTTAGAACTATCAGCATCAACACTCCCAAATGGAAACTGTACTTTAATGCAAGCCAAGTTTCCATGGTTAGAAAATGATGCTGTTCTCTTCTCTTACGCTCAATTTTACTAAAAAGAACAAACATCTTCCCCAGTCTACCATTATTATTTCCTTTTTCTGCTGGGGATATGCTTCACATAATGTCTTATTCAGGATACAGTAAAAACAGGGGGCTGCAATTGAAAGTGAGGGCACATCTGGCCCCTGCTTTGAAGGCTGTGCCAAGCAACTAGTGAAGGCAGGTGCAAAAAAAGTATATTATCCCAATTTTATAGACAAGAAACCAAGATGCAAAAAGATTGGTTCCCAATGTTAGCCGTGTATGCAAGGAACGGAGATGAGTGGGGGTGTGCTTCATGACCTATGGAAAAATGAAAATACACGCAACAGATGCAGGCAGTGCTTTGGTTTTGTTATCAAATCTTACACCTTGAAAAGGATGTGGAAAACCTGATTGTGAGAAGAAGGGTGTAGGCAGAAACATGACAACTATTTCCTGCTGTATTCTGCCTTTTTAAATATTATATGAGCACGTTTCAGGCCTTGTAATCCTGCGGACTGATATAAGAAAGGGAAAAGACAGGACCATATGGCAACAATTGTTTGCTATGAGAAGAACGTGGTGCATGAGCTCTCCCTAGTGGGATCACCAATCCCTGCACCAAAAGAGCTGTGGCTGGTGGTGCTGTATTTCCTCCACAATGTCTGCTGACCATGACCCTGCTAGGACAACTGTGAGGGTCCTTTTCTGACAACTAATTAGATGCAAGGAGGACTAGTGAGACAGTGAAGGAACTTAATTTTGAGAGAATTCAAGTCAGATTCTCTGTGACCTTCCTGGACAGCTTAGAGTTCCTGAAATTCCTCATTTCTCCTGTCTGCAAGAATGATGGAATTAACTTTTTTGGGTAATTTTTCTTTTTTTTCCCCTTCTGTTCAGCAGTAGTTTCATATTAGTGTATTCCTCCAATTTCTCAATGTTATCGCTTTTCTATAACGAAATTTTTGTCGACATTTATGTCTTGTGAAGCAGAGAGCTTCTCTTTGCTCCAGCACACAAATGTACAGTAAGTAAAAATACTCACAAAATCACAGAATCAGTTAGGCTGGAAGGGACCACAATGAGTCATCTGGTCCAACCTCTCGACTCGAGCAGGGCCACCCTAGAGCACATGGCTCAGATGGTTCTTGAATACCTCCAGTGATGGCAAATCCACACTGAATTCTAGATTTGAAAAAAGCCAATGGTTGGGACTGACCATGATTTTAGATGAAGGGTCAGTCACAAAGTAATGTATAGATAAATCAACAAATCCCTCGTCACTCATTAAAAACCTTGCTAGTACTCAGAATGGTGATTTATTGATGGTTCTGCAGAGATCATGGTCATGCCTTCCTAAAACCATATGGATTTTGGGGCTGAACTGCCTTCCAGAGAATGAAAACAGAGAGCTGCCAAATTAAGGCACACACATTAAAATTTGAAATAAGATATATGCATAAACAGAACAGAGGATTAATCACTGCATGAACTGATCATGAAAGGGGCATGTTCTCCATCTCCTAGAGTTGTCCAGACAAGTCAGGATACTGTCCCAGAGGAAGGCTTAAGCCCACATCGTGTGCTGTTGGACTCTATGTAAGAGTAACTGCATGAAATTCCCTGGACTTTATCATGTAGGACTGGTTGGATGAGTTAATGGTCTCTCTGGCTTTAAATCTATGAATATATGAATTACAAAACCTTAAAAAACTGGGGGAGATTTCTTCAGGGTTATTTATGGAACATATGTGCTGAAACTGTTTTCCCAAAATGAGAAAGAAATTAGTTTTAGTAACTGTTTCCAAACACAGCTTTTTGCTGATTTTTTTCTTTTGGTAATTGGATTAAATTTTATTTTCCGAGATCAAGCCTCATCTCTTTCAGGTTGTACTTTCAAAACTGTGAGGGCATTTGATTTCTACAAAGTAGTGCAATCAGATGCTTAAGGTAATGAACAAGACCTTTGAGCATCTGTTCCTTAAATAACCATCCCTTTATTTGGTTGACTTGTATTTAACATAAACCTTCAATTAAAACAATTAATCTTCCGTTGCATTAAGTTAGATGAAGAAAAGTTTGAATTACATTAAATGAGTGTCTGCATTTTCCTCCTTGTCATCCTCACTGAAATTTCTTTAGTTAGTTAAAACCAGAACATAGACACACACTAAAAAAAGTAATTTAAAAAAGTTTATCTGTTTCCAAATATACCTTTTTATAATGCCAAAGTCTAAAACAACTCAATGAAAACCAAGATCCAGTCATGATCTTTATCCTGTGGTCAGTGGGACTTGTCCTATTGACTTGGAAGAATTCTGGAGGAAAATCTTTCAGAATGTTGGCTTTAAATTAAATCATTGTAACATCACTATGACCTAGAGAAAACCATCTAGGAATTTTCTTTGAAAGTGAACCAGCATTTCCCACACAAGTCTGATGCCTGAAAAACTACATGTGACATGATGTTCAGCTCAGCACCTTATCAGATATTACACTGTGCTTCTAGGTGGAATGTTGTGTGCAGATGATTAAGAAAAAAAGGCTTAACCTCTTATCCCATGGAAACAGTCACTTCCTGGGTTTAACACATATTCAAATAATGTTTTTCAAATTGTTTTTCTTTTTTTTAAAGATCTCTTATTTAAATATTCCACTTGAACAGTTCAGCACTGATTAAATACTGAGGAATCATATACTGAAGCCTTCCAAAGACTATGTGAGGTGCAGTGTGGCATGCTTGGACCAGGACTGAAGCATATCAAAACACCAACCTCAAGCCAAAATACCAAAGCCATATCATTTCTAGGGCATGACCCCATGCATGTTAACTTCCACATTCTCAAATATAAACTCCTCCTACACCACCTACAGCCTCTGACACAAACTAGCCAGTCAGTACTGCATAACAACACATGGAGCAGAGAGGAAAATTCAAACAAGTCTGTCCATAAATGTGATTTGTTGCTAGTTAAAATCCTCACTTAATCCTCCGCTGCTTCTCTAACCCACTTTTGCTTCTTCCTTCTTTTACTTCTTGCAATATTTGATAGAGGACAGCATTCCTTTTCAGACCATTCCAGAGGTCTGAAAGCTGACAGCAGGAAAAGAAACAAGAAAACACGTTTTACTGGCATATGGTTTTGCTATATCTGCTGTATATGACAACTCAAACTGTGAATAGGAGCTTGTGACAGGGCATAAGAAGTACTGACATCTAAAATTCAAGAGGACATCTGTATGTAGTTACAGAGACAGAAGATTCTCCTTTGGGGAAGAAGCAACTCACTCTTGTACTTTGAGGGGAAGCAATTTTCTCCTTCTTTAGCTCATATGCATATCATATCACCCCTTTACCCAAAGCTATAGAATTTATTAGGTATTTTGTCTGCTCCCAAAGCACATTCTTGTCCTTCACACAGTAAGGTGGCTTCCTTACTGCAGAACAAGCACTCCACAGTTCTTTCATGGAAGATGGGACCTTAGCTATGTCCATTGCCAAATATCTCCTCTTCCATGACCAGTACAAGAACTCATTGCACTATCTGACGAAGATATGAGCCTCCACAGGATTAAGGGCCCTTCTTTACCAGCTCAGCACTCAGTAAACACGAGAGGAGCCATCCATCAACTTCTCTTGGCATAGAAGAGGGACACAAAGATGAGGAAAACTGTCAGACCCCCACATAAAACATTGTGTCTTTGCTCTATACTCCCTTTCACTGCCTTCCTTTCAGGCAAGAACTCACAAATGATAAAAATACCTTACAACTTCAAGTATTCTAACCAGCTGTTGTGTTAAGGGTACAGAAATTGGGCAGAAAATTAAGCCCCTTGCTTGCCAACTGGTCCTCAGAGATCAGAGGGGCTGAGTGTTGTGGAGCTTGATTTCTGATTATAAACAATTCAGCACTCTATGTCTGGCCATATTCAATAAGAACTTTCATGAGCACAGATTTACAAATAGTATGATTTAACGATTCAACTCTCTACGTCTGGCTGAGCTCAATAATTACTTGCATAATCCAGACACATGAATAGTGCAGTTTATTGGAGTGACAGGAAAGCAGGTTCAGGATAAATGCACTAACTACAGAGTGCTAATATGCATCATGACAGAAAGTATAGTAACTGAGATCTATTAGTGGTAAGTAGATAGAGAAACATAAATATATATATATATAAATATATTCCCAGGTCTGCTCCAATGCAGTTGGAGGTACAAATCTCACCTAAAGGCATCTCTTCAGGAGACGGGGGAGACAGAGGCCATGAACAAATCCTCAGCAGGCAGGGGTGTTTTCCCCCTCTGGCTCCTTCTCCCTCCCTTTTATACTATACATTTTTGGTCCTTCCCAATGGGGTGGAACAATCATATCCTATAGGCGGGGGTTGGTGACTTTTGCCATACATGTAAGGCTCACGT
>NW_008676717.1:0-6630 GCF_000695815.1 Acanthisitta chloris | reverse complement strand
GGTGACTTTGGCCATACATGTATTACAAGTCTCATGTTCTTCCTCATTAGCATTCCAAGGGGTGTGAAAGTTAATATGTAAATGGGGCCTAATAAGGGCCAGAATTTATAGTTCACACAAGAGGTAGAATAAATACTTTGGTCCTCCTCCAGGTACTGAAGGAGCAGTAAAGGCTGGCTGACCTTCGCCAGAGAGTCTTTGCACACATCCTTATCTCCTCAGTGATCAGATTTACAACAAGGCTGGTTTCTCAGGATGAAGGTGGAGTGAAGCCAATGGCTGGTACAGAGGCACAGGTGCTCTTGTATTTGCGCCTCACCCCAATAACATGAGGCCATGAGGCCTCCACTTTGCTCCAGGCACACATCAATCCTGCTCCAACCAGGTGCAAGGTATACACCCTGAGGGGCCCAGCTCATGTTTTTCTCAACCAGTCTCATCAACTCTTCACCAGCTTAAAGCAACACTGTACAATTCTGACCATTTACCACACCAGCCGACACCATAACTGTGTTCAGAGGTTTGTACCTCTCCTCCTAAAGGCTTTGGATGAAGCCTTGAGCAACCTGCTCTAGTGGGGAGATGTCCCTGTCCACGGCAGGGGGATTGGGACTAGATCTGCAAGATCCATTGCAGCTCCTAAAATTCTATGATTCCCTTTGCAGCCCTACATTGACTAAAAAATCCACATTTCAAAGAAAGCATAGTCCTCTTTATGCTCTTATGTTGACATAATTGATATACAGCCATGCATAGGGATTGACTGTGTATTGTAGTCTTGAAAAACTTGCACTAAAAACAAAACCCAGCAGAAAATAATCCAGAGTCTGTATTTATGGGACCACAGAAGAAGGAATTGCCTGCACATTTGAAGCAAAAGTAGCATATGTAAAAGTAATTTTTCAGTTGGAGGAGTTTGGCAGGAGGCAGGAAATCATTTCTGATGCACCACATAATGGAAAAGAATGGCTCAGATGCTGGTGCAGGACCTGTGAAAGCTGGTGAGACAGCCACTCCTGCCTGTGTGTGTGTTCATGTGTGAGTGTATACACTCCACATGTGCACACCCTCACGTATATAGACAGGCTTTTATTATGTAAGACAGACAAGATGCCTGGCTTTTTAATGACCTTTTGAATATTTGCTGTCTGTCACAGGAGGTAAGACTTGCAGGGTAAAAAATGCCTGTGTTGAGATGTAATCATAAATAAGAAAAATGTCTGAAAAGGGCAAAGCATGATACATGGGGGAAAAGTGTTACCAAAAAATTCTATACTAAGAGAAAGCAATAGAGGATATTAAAAATAGAGAGGAAACACATTTTTGGTATGAGTCTGCTTTCCTTCCCTCCAGCCCTCCCTTTCCTTTCTTTAACACCTGAGTTTTAAAATCTCACCTTGTGTGTAGACCCTCGATCAACCAAAATGGAATGATACATTTTGTTTTCCCTTCTCCCACCCATTCATTAAGAAATGTTGGCCTTCACTTTTACATGATGTTTTGTTTTGATGACTCTCAATTAATTATGTGTAGCATTCTAGAAAATGTCAACATTTGATTCAGAGCTAAAAATTCATAATTAGCAAAGTTTTTTCATTTCCTTCCAGTATTGGTTCCTTTTCCCCACAATGAAGAGGAAATAGCACACAGGCACCCTTAGGAAACAGGGGATAGCAATGCTGGGAAATCTCAGCCATGGTGAAATCAGTGGGATCAGAACTTGCTTCTCCACGTTTCTTTTGCATGAGTCAATTCTACCCCTCTGTTAACTACATTTTGTAAAAACATTGCAATATTTATTAGGTGTCTTTCAATGTAAAGGAGACTCATATCTGTTGCAAAGTGTCCCAAAATACTGTTTTGGGGGAACTACTAGATGGATTTGTAAATGGTTACAGTCACCTCTTCTTCTGTTGTTTGCATTCATTAACGTAAGAGAAAGAATGGCACAGAGTCCTCAGCACTTCTGCAAATGTCATCTTCTGCACATAGACTCTTGTGCAGCTGAGGCTGGAAGAGATGGAGGCTTGAACCCCCACACCACTCTTCATATCAGTCTGATTACAGGAAGAGGTATTCCTTTTCCTCCCATCTAACCTTGATATCCTCTAGATATAGGTGTCCATTTTCATCCACTGCAAGAACTGTCCATGATGACAAAGCACTTGGGTTAGTATCTCTTGAACATTTTGCTCTGGCTACACAATCTGTATTACAGGAAAGGAAATAACTTCATATAGTTTGAGGCAAGGTGTCATGACCTTCTGTGTACACCCACCCACCCCAACTCCAAGGTCTGCTTGTCTGATCTCAAGACTCGATCAGTTTGTTGCTGCTGTGTAGCCTTGAAAAGAGCTGTATAAGGAAGAGTCATGAGAAGCCTCCACTAGGCATGTCTTTTCTCTCTCTGGAGATCTTTCTGAGCTATGCTGCAATCATCACCATGCCTGGTGATGTGTGCTGTTGATCATCACACACTGACTTGATTTCTTGTCTAGAGCTTGGACCTACCCTATCTCTCTAGGCTTGCCTGGTGGCTGACCCATGCTGCAGTCACCAGACCTGCCCTGCTCTCCTGGCTTGGCCACCACAACAGGTCCATGCTGGGAAGGGCCATGCCCCTGCAGCATGATACCTCTCATCAGCTCCAGCTACCACTGCCTGTCAGAGAAGCCCACTCTTGACACACAGCTCTGGAGCTCTGTTCCTCCTCAAATCTCACCTCTGGACCCATGTGGTCCATCCCTTTCCTACCCTCAGTGAGTGAGTCCATCAAACACACAACACTAAGAGGACAGGTTTGCAGGTTTCTATACTGTAAACTCCTCAATGTTTTGTTTAGACAACTGGTACATTTCTTCCTGAGTTAATTCCCACTGGCTGGGAGAGGCTGGGAGAGTCTGTGTGTCCTGTCTGGGCTTGCTCTCTTCATCTCCCCTGGAGCCTGGCAGATCTCATAAATGCTCCCTAGGTGGTCCTGCTCCTGAAATCCTTCTAGGACAGCTCTACCTTTAACCTCAGGCCCAGCACATCATTCACTGGCATCAAGTCAGTTCCAGCCTATTTTCCAATAAAACAACCATCCCTGTGATTCACTGGCATCTCCTCTTGGGAGATTTTTGGAGACTTCTCTCCTATGGGCCCCAACAGAATATCTTGCAAAGAAAATAACAGCTGGACCAAACAGCATCAGCAGGCACTGATCTCTTCCCTCTAGCAACCGGTGACAGGACCAAGGGAATGATCTGAAGTTGTGTCAGGGGAGGTTTAGGTTAGATATTAGAAAAAGGTTCTTCACTCAGAGGATGGTTGGACACTGGAACAGCTCCCCAGGGCAGTGGTCACAGCTCCAAGCCTGACAAGGTTCATGAAGTGTTTGGACAATGCTCTCGGTTGCATGGTGTGGTTCTTGGGGGTGTCCTGTGCAAGGCCAGGAGCTGGACTCTATAATCCTCATAGGTCACTTCCAGCTCTGAAGATTCTGTGATTCCATGATTATTTGTGCAGAAAAATTACCAGTTCACCAGGTGTTATGTGAACTTCACTTGTAACCATCCAGGGCTGAGACCAAAACCATTAAACTCATTGTTTAGAGTAGCTTTTTGAATGGGTCTACACTAAAAGCGAGACATGGGGGAAAGAAAATCCATTTCTCTGCAGATGTTAGGGGCTTGATTGGCCTCTGGCAGCTGATGCCTGCCCTGTGCTGCCTGGAGGCACAGCAGAGCAGCTGCTCTTTGTGCTGTGACAGATGTGTGTGACAGCAGCTGCTAACAGCCTGTGCCTGTAACGGTGTGTGAGAGACTAAACCATGCAGCAATGTCTTCCAAACTAGCTGGATTTAAAAATAATTATAATAAATGTTATATTCTGAAGAGGCTTCTCATTCTGCCCATCCCCTCTGGCTTGGTTATATATATTTTTAACTACTTCTTGAAACGCTGATGTAATTGTGTAGGTCAGACAGGATGGCAAGTTTGACTTAACAAATCATAGGCTTAACCAAAACAGACCAGGAAGGTGACAGGGAGATAGTTCGTATTTAAGTTATTCCTTCTCAATTAGCCCAGTCTTAAGGCAAGGGGTTGCCTGGATGGTACAAGGGAAGCACCTCAAGAAGTGACTATCTCTCTCAGCTGTAAAGCTGCTCTGTTGGTTTGTGGTATTTGCTTGTACCTTTGGGGAAAGAAATGTCAGCTTAGATTACATACTTGTCAAGTGGGCAATGTCTGTCTGCCAATGCCATCTTCCTCCACTGAAAATATCCTAATTAGGACAAACTGCAGCAATGAGCACTAATTCCTTCAGACCCAGTCACAGCAGATGCTAAACACCTCCTGTGAACTAAACAGCAACAGGAACCAACAGCACTCAGTGTTGTACAAGGCTGGGATCTTTGCTGCCTGAATGAATATGCCATGCAGCAATAAAAAAATAAATATATAAATATACTGAATTTGTATCAGTGTCTGATACAAGAGACCACATCTCCTCAGCCAAAAGGGAAAATGTTTAGTGTGTCAGCATGCTGTGATACTGTAAATCCCCATGTGAGTATGCTAAACCTTCTCTCTACTCCTCATCACCCTCTGGTAATGGTGAGCTATGCGATTCTCCAACAGGCAGAGAAATGGTGGCCCTGGTGAACCATCAATGACAGGACAAGTAAGAGTGTTGTTTCCCAGATCATAATGCCTAAAAGTACAGGAATTTGAGACAATCTCAGGAAGAAGGTTTGTACTTCTACGTGTGAAAGAGATTAAGATTTTTTACAACAAACTATTTAGGTCTTTCCTTCATCCTTTCAGTAGCCACACAGAATTTACCACCTATACACAGATTTTCAGCACTATAGAAGGTGCAGGGTGTGTGTCATGACTGTTCTGCTCATGAAACCCCTGCAAAGGATACTAAGCACAGCAGCCTAAACTTCGGTCTGTACTGATCAGTAGGTCAATATGTCCAATTTTCTAATTGCAAGTAGCTCATTTTCCATTTTGCTTTACATTTAGGATACATTCTGCAGGCCTAACACTAGCATTTTTTAGAAGTATACTTTTTAATAAGGAAGCAAGTTCAAGACTTTGCCAAGAAGATATTAAAGCAATTTTGGTGTTCCCCCTGTCCTTCCCATATCCCAGCAGATCCTTAGACAGATTTCCATCTCACTGAACTTAATTAGAAGTTAAATAGCTGAACAGCCTAAGGATGATGTCCTCTGTTATGTAATGAAGCAATCAGGAATTATTGTCCTGGTTTCCACCCTGTTGAAGCCTGTCTGTCTTGAAGTGGCAAACCCAGTATTTTCCATGGCTCCTCTCTGGCAAACTGCTGAGCTGCACATTTATGTCACAAAAATAGGTATGTTATATACTCACAATGCTTCAAATTTTGGCTGTAGTTTGTCTCACCAGGGTAGTTGCTTTCATGCAGGCAAGTCTCCATCAGTTCATGTTGCCATGAACCTCCCACAGTCACCAGCTGATGACCCCCACAGCTGACACAGCCTGTGACAAGGGGACTGTGGGAGCTGACAGCTGGTCTGAAGGCCTTGCAGACTTCAGCCTTGAGCTGATCATCATGTACCCTTGAATGGTTGCAGCAGCTAGAGGGAGGCATGCTTACCAGAAGAAAGATGAACAGGAGCCAAAAGAAGAGAAAGCTTTTTTGTCAAACAAAATGATAAATGAAATGTGTGCTTATGTCATTTGTAGCCAATGACAGGTTGCTTGTAACATGTTATATCCAATGGACTAAAGACACACTTTATGTAAAAGGTATAAAAAGGGCTGATTTGTAAAAAAGAGAGTTTTTTGCCTTTCACCATTATTTATGTCTATGTATTTATGTCGCGTGTCCGTCTCAACCACGACAGGGGACTTTGCCTCTGCCTAATTAATATAATGAGCTGTATTCAGTACTCCTTGCTTTCACATGCATCCTGACTCTGCCACTAGAATGATGGCCTGCCTCCTGTTCATTATGCATGATGTCTTTTTCCTCTACAACTGTTGTAAGGATGGACAAAGTTTACTACAAGGAAGGCATTTTGACCTTTACTAGCACTGACTCCTGCTTTTCTATCACATTAGAGTGCCTCTGAAGATCAGAATGAGCAGAAGAGCAGAATAAATGTTTCCTCTAGATATTTCCTGTTCAGAAGTTTGTGAAGGAGCCTTCACATCTCATGCTAATGCTGTGTTTTGAAACAGAAATCCAGATCTGTTATAGGCCCAAAAGGAGAAAAAAACCCAAGCAATAAGTTTTATATTACTGAGTCTGGAATAATCTTATAAAATCCTCATAATTATCATATGAAAATTGAGGAACTAAAGCTGGAGTATGTTCACTTGCTTTTGCAAATATTTCTCTCTTGAAATCATGAACTGAGGAGGTACCTTGTTTTATCTGTTTGGTTGTTCCTGGTCTCATTTGAAAAAACCATGGCAATGGTTTACAATGTGGGAGTGATTCACAAACGGAGGACAGACATTATATATTGGCATAAGTCAGGGAACCATAGAATCACAGAATTTTAGGAGCTGGAATGGACCTTACAGATCATCTAGTCCCAACCTCCTGCAATGGTCAGAAACACCTCCCCACCGGACCAGGATGCTCAAGGCTTCA
>NW_008676716.1:0-924 GCF_000695815.1 Acanthisitta chloris | reverse complement strand
TGGGTTTGATAAGAACTGAGCGGTGACCATAACGTCTCAGCCCAGGAATTCCTGAGTGCTTTGCACACACTGCTGCAGGGACACTTCCAGCCACCCAAGCAAGGCCAGCACCATGAGGAGCTGCACCCAAAGAGAACCAAGCAACTTAGGCACAAATGTGAACCAAGGATGGCATTTTCAGTGAGAGATTAAGCATGCTGCATTTTCAAGATGACTGGCTTTGTTGAACTCCATGAGGTTGGCACAGAACCAACTCTCCAGCCTATCCAGGTCCCTCTGGATGGTCCATCCCTTCTCTTCAGTGTGTCAGCTACCACTGTGCCGACCTCAACTGCTGCTTGATGCTCCTTCAGCTTCTGAGACAGCTCTGAGACCACTTTCATGGGGTGCAGGCAAGACTGGCCAAGAGACTGCAGTTTCCTGAACTGCTGCAGCAAGACATGAATCACTGCAGTACGCCCAAAAGGAGCACCTGTCTGACTAGGACAGTATTTGGCTACATGAACAGCAAAGAAAGGCAGCAAAAGGACAAACTCCTGGAAGGTGGATTTCTAAGTTTCTTGCTAGATTTTGATCCAACCTCTCAGAAGCACTGAAATGACATTCTAAACATGATAAAAAATAGAGGAGAATAGACAAGCAGAGACAGCGCTGAAGGAGCAGGAGAAGAGAGGAGAGGACACGAACAGCGACAGAGACGAAGGAGCTGGAAAAGGGGAGAAGAAACGAGCAGAGACAGAGCAGAAGGAGCAGGAAAAGAGAAAAGGAGACGAGCACAGACAGAGCTGAAGGAGCAGGGAAAGGAAGAACCAAGCAAAAGTATATGAAGAGACAAGCAAAGAGACACCAAAAGGACAAGTAAAAAGAAGAGACAAGCAGAAAAACCAGAAAAAAAACACACAAGAAAAGTGACCAGCAAAATGG
>NW_008676715.1:0-834 GCF_000695815.1 Acanthisitta chloris | reverse complement strand
CTGCCAGCCTTGCCACGCCAGCACATCCGTGCCAGTATCCGGCTCCGGGATACCGGGAGCCCCACCCAGCCTTCTCCTCCTCCAGCACCTTTTCCCAGCCTTCTCCTCTTCCATCCAGCTCCAGTGCGCCAAGCCCTCCTGGGGCACAGGACTTGCATTCTGAGGTGATCCCTGCACCCAGGACACCTCTTTCTTCATCTTCCTCCTCCTTTTTCATCCTGCTCTTTCAGCCTGAAGCACCTCCTGGTCTCAAGGTCCTCCCCACACCTAGGACATGGGTGGACAGCTGGGTGGCTCAGATGCCTGGATTCCTCGGTGCCCACTGCTACAAGCTTGCCTGGCCCTGGGGAAGTGGGTCTCCCAGGATGCTGGGTGACTGGGCTGGACTGGGCTGAGGGTTGGTGTGTGCACACCTAGGGCTGCAGAGACACCCTAGCCCTGGTGTGTGTGTCAGCATGTGCGTGTGTGTGTGTGTGAACTGCACACGAGTGTGCACACAAGTGTGTCCCTTCACACCCCCTCTCCCCTTGCACCCCAGCATGGCCATTCAGAAGTCCTAGTACCTGTGCATCCCCATCCTGTGTGGTGTCCCAGCTGCAGGGTGCCTGGCAGCCCCATTTGGACATCTGGGTGCTTCCACATTTGCCATCTGCCTGTGCTAATGATGTTACAGTTACTAACTGAAGATTGTATTTGACGTAAAAAGAAAATAATATACTAACAGGCTCGGCTCCGCTCCATGACACTGGCTCACAGGTGAAGCTCTCCCGGGCACCTGCGCATAGGGCTGCGATGCGAGGGGTGGGGGTGGGCCTTGGGGATCTTTGCAAAGTG
>NW_008676714.1:864-1186 GCF_000695815.1 Acanthisitta chloris | reverse complement strand
CACACCTGCAGTCCACGTAGCGGTTCTGATGGAAGAAGGTGGTGGTGGCGATCTCCCCGCTGAGCTCCCCGAGTCGCGGCGCCCCGGAGATGTTAGCGCAGAGGAGGAAGCCACAGAGGACGTCCCTGCGAGGCAGCAGAGGTGTCACCAGGGCGGTGGGTGCCAGCAGGAGGGGACTCAGGCACGAGGGCAACTCACTGCTTGTTGCACTGCAGCCAGCCCAGGCCCTCGCGCCCGCAGTTCCCTCGCTCCGTCCCCTCCACGTTCAGCTTCTCGTAGCAGAAGCGCTCGGCAGAGCCTGGGAGAGAGGAATTGTTACCTG
>NW_008676714.1:392-843 GCF_000695815.1 Acanthisitta chloris | reverse complement strand
GGCCAGGCTGACACTCACCACGGCCCCACAGCACGTTGCACTGACGGTCTCGGGTCTTGCAGCGTCCACCGTAGCATCGTCCCTGCGGAGCAGGGCGAGGGGTCAGGGGCTGGAGGGGGATCAGGGGCCGGAGAAGGGCTTGCAAATGCTGTGCAGATGTCCAGGGAGGTGGTGTAGGGACAGTAAGCCTCAGGCTCACCCCAGAACCCACACAGACAGGTTTGAGTTGGAAGGGGCCTTAAAGCCCATCCGGTTCCACCCCCTGCCATGGGCAGGGACACCTTCCACGAGAGCAGTTGCTCCAAGCCCTGTCCAGCCTGGCCTGGCCCAGTGTCTCCAACATGCACAAGCCCCAGCACTGGAGCCCAGGTGAATGTCCCCAGCCCCAGGGCCATGTTCCGCCACACCGGGCCAGGCTCACCTGCTCGTTCTCGCAGAAGTACCCGTCCAG
>NW_008676714.1:0-361 GCF_000695815.1 Acanthisitta chloris | reverse complement strand
AGAGGACAGGTGGTGCCACGTGGCCCCACACCGCATCCTGCTGTGTCCCCACAGCCCAACCCACCTGGCTGGAGTCCCCGGTGCAGGTCTCGGGGATGTCACACTCGTTCACAGCCTCCCGGCAGGACACACCACGTGGCTCATACTGCGTGGGGGACAAAGCCAACACATCAGGAGTGGGACAGGGACACCAGTGGGGTGCTGGATCTGGACCCAGAGCCCCCAGAACCTTGCAGCCCTTGCAGCAGAGCCCGTCGCTGCACATGGCGTCGTGGGTCAGCGTGCACTTCTTGCAGCAGTTTCCCCCACTCCGTGCGCACTCCTGCCCGGAGAGCAGACGGAACGTTGGCCATCAGCGCCC
>NW_008676713.1:1250-16546 GCF_000695815.1 Acanthisitta chloris | reverse complement strand
CTAGCATATAATATATAATTTATAATATTCAATATATAATATAATTGAATATAATGGATACAATGCAATCTCATCAGAACTCTGTTTAACATTTTGCAGACAGCTCTGTTTTTTGCCAAGTGCTTATATTGCTTTTAATGAAGATGAAAGAAAGTTGTATTTAACATTTCAAAGTGCCACTAAGTCTTATTGTCACCACTGAGCTGCACTGTATTGTGCAGCTCACAGTAACAGAAAAATATTTTTGCATTTTTGTTGCCCTCATATTTTCACAAACTTTATTTCCACTTCTTCATTTCTCACTTAAAAAGTATATTTTCTGTTCACTTAAGACAAAGGAGAAGTGATCACAGCACTGCGGACTACCAAAACTGAACGAAATATTAAGACATAAGCCACAGGATCCTTAATCATTCTGAACTGCACAAATATGTACAAATATACCTGCCTTCCACCTTCACAGTTAGTTGGCTGAGATGAGAACAAACTGCAGATTCCACAACAAAACTTAGCTCAGAGGAAGATGAATCCTCCACTCCATCTCAAGAGGTCTTCAATAATGAAAAACTCGAGTACCTCTGAAGTGTGTTGAATACAGGTATCCACTGTGACTTGCCTTTTCATAGAAACAAAGACAGAACTACACCTTAGTAGAATTTAATTTCTCTTCACAGTTATAATTTTAAAACCTTCAGACAGAATTTAATTGGAATCACTGGATCTTCAGCAATGCCACTGGTATCTGAAACAGAAGTATTTATAACATGAGATGATTCTATATTTTATTATAAAATCCTTCTAAATTTAAATACTGCTTGCATTCAGTCTCCACTGATTTGGTCTTTAAATGCATTTTCTGGAAGACTTTCTTAAGAATCCAGGAAATGCTGTGTTATTAGTCTAAATATCTGTATAAAGCCATATTTTAAAAGCAAATTACTGTTTCAATTGTAATCAGTATGATATGAACCAAATCAAGTTTAGAAAGCCCTTTTACAGAGAGGTGAGAAATAATTTAGCCTCATAGCAAGTTTACTTTTTCACCAGTCAAATGGCTGGTTTATGGTTTAAAGAACGGCTTCAAATTTCTTAAAAAAACTTTAACAAATATTACTTTACCCTCAAAAAGTTTCATTATCTTTTAATTCTTGTAACTTTCTTGTCTCACTAGTGCCTTCTGGCAGTAGAAACTGCTGATTAATTAAGTATTTAGAAAAAAAAGATCCACTTCTTTTATCTATTTCTGAGCAAGTAAATGACAAGTATCAAGATCTGAGTCTCCTTTCTCTTCTAACTTCTTCATATTGTACATTGCATATTGAGTGAACATATAAGATGCAATGCAGTGGGAAAGTAAGTCCCAGGCCAGCAATGACAAAAGCATGTTACAGTCTCACTCAGAAATGGTAACAAAGATAAAATAATTCTTTATGGGCCAAAATCCAAAGACAGCAGCACTGTCTGTTTCCTCTAGCTATCTAAATGCAGCAGGGAATCCCTAATTTGCTTTCTAGGTCCCTTTGGGTAAAAAAAAAATAAAAAAAAAAGGTTGGGGAAACAAAAAGAAAAAAAAAAGAGTCACTCTTAGACATTCATCTTTTCAATGAATTTTCTGGTTGGACATTAGTGTAAGAAAACCAGAAGATACATGCAAAAAAACCTTTTATTTAAATGGTTCAGAAATAAAACTGAGTTCATCATTATAAAATGAGGTATATTTTGAACATACATGAATACTTCAAATGTCACAAAGGGTGAGCACAGAAAAAATAAGATTTGAAGTAGACTGAAACACCCTGTCATCCCATGGAAGCATACCTATTTGTATTACCTTTTTCTTCTGTTTTCTCCAAGCCAAGAAGCATTTAATTAACACCTCATACAAAAGACATTGTTTGAAGTCATAGCACTAATAAAATCAATGACAAAGCTGTCAGCATCTTTGTAAGTGACAGGGTTTCACTAGTCTAGTGCCCCCCTCCAGAACTTGTTCTGAATTAAATTTTTCTTCAATTTCCTATATTTTTGTTGTTATTATTATTATTAAATATTAATTAATTTTCCTGACCAAGACTTGAATAGGTTTCATTAGTTTTCATTCATCAGGAAAGAAAAGAAATTCAGAAAGGCAGACTGTAAGCAAATGTAGAATGTGAGAGCATCTGTTTCATGGAGGTGATACCATCAAGGACCTCTTCAGTGCAAAGGGGATAATAAATAAAAGCGGAAGTGATAAATAAGAAGGCACAAAGACACAAAGCTGACAGACTAGGGACAACAGAGGCATTGTCAAGGACAAAAAGTCTCCAGTCACACGCCAAAAGCCCATTAAAACACTACAGGCACAACTTTGGAAAGCAACAGCCTGGGCTTTGTCACTCATAGGAAAGAAACGAGAATGTGAGGATTTGGAATATTTGAGAGGAGTGTCAGTGGGACCACAAAAAACTTAGGAGGAAGCATGTGGTGTAAGGGAATGGGAAAGAGCACTTTCCCATTAAAAGGCCCCAGCTGTCTGCAGGCCATGGCCCATCAGCAGGTTTGTCTTCCAGTCCTGTACTTGTCTTCTCCTTAAATTCAGTGGTAACTTTTCCTGTGCCCCCTCATTTGTTATCCTGTGTCAGCTTACATCATTCCTTAGCACAGATGAAGGGGGAAAAAAAAAGATACTGGCAAAAATTATGATTTTGTTATTCTTTGAAGAATTTCAGCATAAGAAAATGTGCAACAAATTATTCTACAAGTGAAGGAGTTAATAAGCATTAATGTGAACATCAGATCCCCATTGCTGTAAGAGTCATTGCCTCTCATTTAATACCTATCTCAAAGACATCATCAGAGAATCATAGAATGGTCTGTGTTGAAAGGGACCTTAAAGATTATCTAGTTCCAACCCTTCTGCCACAGGCAGTGACACCTTCTGCTAGACCAGATGGCTCAGTCCCCATCCAACCCGGCCTTGAACATCTTCAGTGATGGGACATCCACAGCTTCTCTGGGCAGCCTCTTCTAGTGTCTCAGCACCCACACAGTTAGGAATTTCTTCCTAATGTCTAATCTAAACCTACCCTCTTTCAGTTTATAACCATCACATCTTGTTCTATCTCTGCATGACCCTTGTAAAAAGTCCCTGTCCAACTCTTTTGAAGGCCCCTACAGGTACTGGAAGGCCACAACAAGGTCAGCCTGGAGCCTTCTCTTCTCCAGGCTGAACAGCCTCAACTCTCAGCCTTTCCTCATATGAGAGGTTCCATCCCCCTAATCACTTACTTGGCCCTTCATAACTGACTTGAATCCGTAGATTTATAACTTAAAATTCCCCCAGAAATTCACACACTCTTATGCAATACTTCTCTTTACCTACCATGGCTTATGTGGTCTCTGAAGTACTTCAGGTATTTTTACCTTAATTTGCTTTTTGTTTCTTGCTTTTTTTTTCCTTCTGGCATCATAACAGGGAACACAAAATATCTCTTTTAGAAAGTCAAAAGTGAAGGTGGACCTTTATACATTCACTTTCAAGTTTTAATGTATTCATATTTGAATTGTGTTGAAATGAAAAAAAGTTGGTAGAACTCCAGAACAAATTCACATGCAGTATGCTTTTCTGTGTCTTGACTTGTCCTCAATTCAAGGCTGTTTTGTAGCTGATTTGAAAAATCAGTGTGTTGTGTCCTTTCCACAACATGTAGGCAGATTTAAAATACATAGTAAAAATGTGACTCATTTGGGGGATACAACTACAAACTAGTGGAGCCAATACATGCAGATCGTGGTACAAAATGTACCTGTTACAATTTGCTCTAGGTGATGCTTAAAAAAACTAGCTATTCACTGGCGTGGCCTTGTCTTGATTGAACAACAGAAAAAAACCCCAGGTATTTTACATTAAGAGTACTTCAATCAAGAAACATGACAGCTTTGACATTTAAGAAGTGAATGATGTGACAGTCACAACAAGATACATCTTATAGCTACATCAGTGGATTTATACATTTGCAAGAAGTCTGAATTATGTCTTCATGAGCAGGTGGTGTTTTCAATGTGAAACTCTTCCAAAACTATCACTCATATGACAAAAAATATATTCTTTCATAGCTGACAGGTTTTATATCAAGTACTACTTGCAAGCAGGCAAAGATCTGATCATCATGCAACAGGTCATCTCTAGGCAAACATACCTCCAGATGTTTGCCATGCTAAACTGTGAAGACTGTTTTATCAGTACACAAATTGAGATTGGGTGTTTTTGTGTATGTGTTTTCCAGTCTTAGCTAGAACGAAGATAATTTCTCCTCAGTAGCTGGTACAGTGCTGTGTTTTGGATTCAGAAGTGATATGGGAGTTGCTATACCATAACAGCATCAAAACAGAGACTGTAGTTCTGTTGTGGAAGAAGTAATCAGATAATATCTCTTCTGAGAGATGTGCCACATGGCACATCAGATCAGTAACAATTGATTGTATCGAGTCTCTCAAGCTAAAGGTGACACCATGACAGGAAGATCTAAGTGGAGAATATTAAAAAATGAGACATATGAGAACTTACATGGGTCTTGAAAATGCTATAAGCAAAGAAGGGTGAGTGCATATGGGAAGAAGTCACATAAACAAAGGCAATTTACTCCAGATAGTTTGAAACTAATTTTGAAAGAAAGAACGACATGGACAAAGATAAGTGGGGAAAAAAACCCCCATAAGACTCTTTGTGGGTTTCAAAAAAAAGTTCATGTTAAATTTTAAAAGTTAGTTCATTTTCTAGAAAGGAATAAATGGTGTTAGTCAAACATTCAGTGTGCTGTTATGGGAAATTGTAAGTGAAATCTGTGAATATGGGTATTGGCACAGGAATGTAATACACTATTGAAATTGAGGAACTGGAAATGACTGTGATTTCTGTAGAAACAATATCAGACAAAGAAAATATCTACTGGATGTTTTCAAGTATCTGTTTTGGGACACATTTTGCTTAAGTCAGTCTTACTGACTTCAGATTAACAGCAAGAATTTGATTTTCTTCATGGCATAAGTTTGGGAGATGTTATCAAAACAGAGGAAGACTCAAATGTTACACAGAAATGCCACAATGAATTTCAAAACTGGAATCATAGACTATGCTAAATATACATAAAGTACTATGTGAAAGAAGGCAGCTGTGGATTTACAGCTTGTTTACATATTGTTACACTGGATTAATTTTAGTGCAGAATTTCTCAAACCAGACTACAAAGGAAGACAAGCATTAACTAGATGCATATCAACCCAACATCAGAAAGCTCTTTTTTTCATACCTAAGGAATCTCTTAACTGATTGGTACTCTGAAGCACAAAAATTTGTGTCTCATCCATACATTCCTGCCAACACCAAGCGTTCACGTCTATATCATCTATATAAATGTCTAAACCCTCTTTGAATTATAGTCAAATGAAACTGGGTTATGTCCCAACACTGATGTGAAAGCTGCACTTTACAACAATATTATAGGGCGTGCAAAGTGGAGGGGGAAATAGAGACAGAGCAGATTCATGCACCTGTCTCTCAGTGAATATTTAGTTTGGTGGACTGTGAGGTATAAGCACACCTTTCTGACACTCAGGATTGTGGTAAATGAATGGGCTTTGCTCTTTGCCCT
Source organism: Acanthisitta chloris (assembly GCF_000695815.1). NCBI lineage: Eukaryota > Metazoa > Chordata > Aves > Passeriformes > Acanthisittidae > Acanthisitta > Acanthisitta chloris. The sequence continues at coordinate 10,913 of NW_008676713.1, read as the reverse complement.
GCTGCAAAAGCATTAGTGGCAGATGAGAAACTTCCTAAAATGGAATAGCCCTCAATCACTGCTTATTTACCAAATACATTTGTTTACTCAGCAGATCTTTCTCCCACTCTAAAATTATCTTGAGATTATACTGGTACTGAGAGTAATTAAGAAAAGATACTTTCTCCCACTCTAAAATTATCTTGAGAATATACTGGTACTGAGGGTAATTAAGAAAAGATATAGATCAATTTCATAGCAGACAAACATCTCTACTAGTGGCTTTCTTGGCACTTTTCTAGGGAATAAGTGAAGGTTTATGAACTACATCAGTATGATGCCTTTATTGATCATGCCAGTCAATTGGAGGATACTCTGCACATTTATGGTACATCTATGATATGTTCTGCAATGGATCTGCAAAGTTACCACTAGTTTTCCAGTATCAAGATTCTGGGGGCATTATCTCTATAATCTATATATAATATATATATGATCTCTATAAGGATCACGAACAGATATATTTATTTATCTAAAATATTATATAAAGTAGGTGATATAATGTTATCTATATTTTAGACTTTCATTATTATAAAAACAAGTCTATTGATTTTATTAAAGGAAAAATATGATTTTTAGAATCCTGCCTGAACCTAATTATAGTTCTAAATATTTTTGTGAACTAAATATATGATTACATTACTTGAGGGGTCAGGGATGATGGTTATAGGGAAAATATATATCCAGAGCAATTTAATGCACTGGTTTTGGAGACAGAATATAGGACTAGATGAACTTTTGTTCTCATTCTTGTGCTTTTATATTCTCATTATGTATCTTTACATCTAAATTTAAATAAATAATTATACTTCAATGTAAGTGTTGTATGTCTTTGTACAAAGAACCAATTTGCTAGTGAGTACAGATCAATGTGCCCCCTAAATCCACTACCCACTTAAAAAGCTAATCAAGTCATGACGGTGTTCAGCCTGAAATACATGGTTTGCCATATTGCCCATGTGATCAAAGACAAGAAAATGGAATAACAGTTTAAGTCTATTTCACACTTCATCTTATTTTATATCCTGTATTCAAATTATTTTTATTATGTCCACTGCAGTGCACCTGTCTCTTAAAATTTTCCCTCACTCACTGAAAAATTAAAAAAAGAATCAAGAAAAAATTCATAGACACTCCGTAATTTTTCTTATTTCAGAAGATCTTTCATATTGGGTTTTTTTTATGGCCTTGACAAAACTGAAGTTGAAAAGAAGAAAGTAGAAGAATCAAATAGATTTAATCTTGACTCAACCTCACAAATAGTTTTGAAATCTTAAGTCAAGAAAATCTCATTCAATATCAGTTTTCGTTACCAATCTGAAGGTCTATTTCATTTTTCAAAACGGTTTCTTGAGGTTCATAAACATTTTAATATCCTTGATCCTACCTTAGAGTATACTTTTTTTCGCTATGAAATGTGTTTACTGCTGAAATATTAAGGAAAGAAGGCCTATCAACCCCTGCTCCTGAACATTTTAATAAATTTCTGTCTTCCATCTTTTTCTGTCCTTTGGGAATGAGAAAATACACAGCATTTAACATCCTACCAACACTGACAACTGATGTTAAGCACTAGAAGGATTCAGTGCCAGTCACAGGGGACAAGCAGCATTTCAAGCCTACATAATGTGCTGAGAAGTAAGCTAAAATAAAGTGTAGATATGTGTTTCATGGTTATTTGCTTTAACATGCATGTGCGTGTGTATGCATGAGAGAGATAAGACCAAAGGAGATTTGTAATCTGGAAATAAGTTATTAATTGGGAAATTTTAATCAGTACTGAGGAAATAACTTCATATTTAAATGTACTTTTTTCCATGATCCAGCTTTTTGTATCTTCTAAAAAGACATTAATAGTGATTATCATTGATATTAGAGCAACATTTTCTCCCTTCCTTTACTTCCTAATAGACTTAGAACACCCATCATTTCCAACTCTTCCTACTAATCACTTTTTTACAAAAATCCCAAACAAAATAACAATAAAGCTTTGATTACATAGCTTATGACTAATCTCAAGAACCAAAAAGATATACTTTTTAATGACTGACTCTTTCACTGACTTCTGTTTGAGGAGGGCAGGTAGAATTCTGATTCAAAAGATCTTTGTCTAAGAGAAATGCATAAACTGATTTATCAAAGAAATTCTTTGGCGGGGAGGAAAAAAGAGCATTGTAATTCGCAAAAGAACATAATATTTTTCCACATATTGTGTATCACATGCTTTAAGTAACAAAAAATTGGCATGAGTAGGTTGTATGTGCAAAATAGCCTAAAGCTACCTTATTGTGTTGCTGTCTTCAACACCATCTACTTTCAACCTAGATGTTCATTAATCTGGCAACTAACCTGTTACAGTTCCTGTGAAGAGTATATAGTGTCCCATATAATTAATGGCATCTATCCCTTTTTCTTTCATCCTCCCAACAAAAAGACTAATGATGTCCTGTTTTCCCAGAGTTATCTTCTACAGTTTTGTCAATGATAGATTGCATATAAGGGCTATTGTCAAACAGCACAGAAATGAATAACAAGTTAATTGCAGTGATATCATATCCAAAAGCTATGCATTTCTTAGAAAGGTGAGGGTAAATATGCCTTTTGAGACCTGGTTCAGTAATTAAAATAAACAGAGGGGCCAAATCTGCATTGGTTATTCTGACAAGAATGGAAGTTTGGGAACACAGCAAGCAGATACTATTTCTTCACATTGAGGAGCTAATATGAGGAAAAATCTCATTTAATGCAAAGATTTTAATTTTGGAAATGTTTGTCTTTTAAATAAAAGTAAACCCTTCAGACTTTCCTTTCTAAGGGACATGCAAATTGGCTGTTTAAAATAACAAGCTAAAACGTGTTATTAAAGATCTCACCTGTATCAGGTTATTTGCCTGTTATATTAAAAGAAATCTTACTTTTTCAAACTTTTTTGCTATACTTATATAAAGTTCCTGTTTTTTTTCATTTCCTACAGGCTTACCTTGAATAGACTGTGGTAGTTTTGTGTTTTTGTGAGACAGATATAAATAACTCTTGCTCTCCTCTTCTAGTAAAGCAATTCTTGGTATCGTGTAGGAAGCTAGGAAATGAATGAAAGTTGATTTTTTGCCTTTCATTAGCTTGTTATTACAATGGTAGACAGTGAATATATCTGCTGACATATTTTAACATATTGGTTTTTGAAGTTTTTAGAGATTCTTAAATAAGAATTATCCTCATTTTTACATAATATCCACAGTTTCTATGATATTAAAATTAAATATTGTGATAAAGCTTGGATATCAATGTGAGGAGCTCCCTTGCAAATATTAATCTTTAAATCAGAATTCATAATCAAATGTTACAAAATGATTAGTATTTATTAGCATAATAAATAACCAAGGTTATGGAATTTGACACCTGGAGTAGACTTCATTTAATGTCATAGTTTTTGCTTGAAATTACTTTCATTAATTTATTCTAAATGCATTTTTTATTAAATATATACAAGATTCTTATGAAAAAATTAATTAAATTGTATTGCAGTTTCTAAGTGTTTCTTAGTTTAAACTGAAACATAATTAGCTATGAGCAGGGGGAAAAGACATTTTATTTTGCTGCGAAATATTTTAAGAATCAAAGGATGGAAAATATATGAAATGTCAAAAAACCTATGCAAAACCAATTGAGAGACATTATATTAATTAAGGACAATAAAATGCTAATCTAATTAAAGTTATGATTACTTCATTCTTAAGAACCCTTTCAGTGGGCAGTAGGTTCAGAGGATTTTGACCTAAGAATTCCAATGCACAACAGTTGAATGCTAGACCAGAAATCCTGTGGTTGAATTGAGTATCAGCTAGATCTGGGCCTTGATGAACACCCATTTCCTATTTGATGATGAGATAAGATTAAGGAATGCATTAGTCTGCCTTCTTCTTGCTCCTGTTCTTCTCTTTAGAGGAAATGGGATAAAGCACTGCAGAGCCTCAGGTATTGCCATATAGATCATTGCAACTGTGGAACTGCACGTTATCCTTTCATCTCTCACTAGCAGCTGTAGGAACCCACAGACATTGCCATTTGTGAAGAGTTTAAGACCACTACTTTACAGTAGAGTTTTCTCCTCTTTATAATAACTTCCATGGGATGAGGTCAGTCCTAAAGAATATAAAGCTCAGGCATTTCTGAAGTAAAGAGTTCTGTATCCAAGAAAAACTCCTTCATTCCTTCATACTAAGAAAACTCTGACTCCCAGCACTCCAGCTACTGAATCTTCTTTCAGGATAAGCAGTTCCCAGAGACCACTGAAGGACATTTCAGATATCTTAGAACTATATTTCTTTTCAACCAAGGTAAAAGACAAGCTCAGGCTTACTGATTTCATATTCCTAGATATGTATTGCATATAAATCAATGTTTTACAGAATATTAAGCCCATAACTCATAATTATTGCTTTTTCCATTCTAAGTCAGTCTTTATGCATTTCTGTGGCTCTCCCATATTCTCCTTCTGATTTTAGATTCTTTGTGGTGCTGACTGTGCAACACTTCTTTGCAGACCCAGAATGAAATCTGAATTATTACAGACCTTTTTCACAGTGTTATGAAAATTTTACATCTTATTCTAGCTTTTAGGATATGGCACAGTCATCTAGCAGTTCAGGCTGACAAATTATTGTCACCGTTTACTAAATTCACCTAGAAAATACCTTGTCAGACTATGTTCTTGTAGCTGATGAAATAAATTACAACCTGCTGAAAGCCAAGGAGAAGGGACATAAAATTGACACCACAAATTATCATATCTCTGCCTTTTTCTATGTGTTAACCAAACCATATATAGTTGCCACATTAGGGTGTTAATTTCAGATATGTTGAAGTGTCATGGCAACACTTAAACACCTTAAGATATCAGAAGTGAAAGTCCTGAAATTAGCAATAAGACAGGTAGAGAGGCAATGATAGCTAAATTGTAGCTGAGGGAGGTTGACAACTACCTACTTCAATTTTCTCATGCCAAGGCCACCTTAGAGACATATATTAATGCAGTTATATAATGAAGTTAACACAAAAGCTGGTAAATTCTTCTGTTGATAGAATAAACGTTTAAAGAATGTTGAAAGCCTTCATTTTAAGTGATAGGATTTCTGTTTATTCATATGTGTATGATCATGACAGAAATAAGGATTCTGAATAAATTATATCGTAGCCATTTTTACAAAATTGTAATTACATAACTGGAGAAAATTAAACTAAAACGCAACTTCAGGTAGAATAATTCTTAGTCTGTCATCAGTATCAACCAGCCGTTACTATAGACTCATAATCTGTCTTCTCTTTTCCCCACTAAACACCTACTTCAGCAATTTATCATTTCCACAGCTTCTTTCACATTCAGCCAGCTGCTTTTTATTCAGTGTCCCAGTGAAAGTTCTTACTGTACATCCATCTGCCTTTCTTACTTGTATTCTCAATAATATTGAGAGTAAGAGAGGAACAATATCCTGCATTTCAATCTGAGTAACCATCCTGCTGATCCTTTGGTTGCCAAATAGGTATACTTCAAGCAAAGTCTCATTCACCCTCTTCAGCTCTAAATTGAAACAATGCTGATGAAGTTTGTGTGAATAATTAATCTTCTAGAATGTAATGATGTTTTTCCTGCAGGTTTGAACACTGACATTTTATTTGCTTTCATATCTTGGTTAAATGAGTGTAGACATCCTGAAAAATAGTAAAAGTTACATCAGGCCACATTGACAGCATAATGACTATCTATCATTAATCAATCAATTCTACTCTTGTTGAACTTTGCCATCAAAAGTTTGGGTTTGGCTGTTTGCTCAGTTTTTGGTTTTTTATTTTCAAATGTACAAATCATTTATTTTCCACACTGCCAGGCTTTTATTTAATAAAGACTTAGAAGACAAAGTGTAGATGGTAGCATTTCAACTTATGTCTGATTTCTGACACTAAAAATTATTCCATTATTAAAGAAAACTAAAATATAAAGAATAAAAATTCTGTATTTTAACAGAAACTTGAAGGAATCATTAATAGCAGAGAGTATTACCACCTAAAATGTATATTTCTCCAGTTAAGCTGCAAAAATATAGCCTTTTGTTTATTCTGGACACCTAGTGTCTTAGTTTGATTTCACTCATTTCTGATGAAAAGAGAGAGAAGGGAACTGATTATGAAAATCGTGTGTGGATTAATGGAAAGAATTGGTAATATTAGATGCATTAGAAAAGAAGGTAAATAAGACAAGTAAGGAAGAAATATCATGCTAAGAAAAAGTGGCAAAACAAAGTGGGAACTGAAAAGGTTGACATTTGCAGAAATAAAATTACGTAGAGCGTGATTTCATTATCTGGCAGTTGACAAAAAACCCTGTCAGATCAGAAGACCCACTGCTGAAATAAATAAGCCTCAGGGTATGATAGAAAATCAAAATCAAGATGAACAAGAGATGAAATATTGTAGCTATTTGTCCATAATTATCATGCAGTATTGGTGTGCTCTGTCTTCCAGATTTGTCTCTCATGACAGTTCTCAGTTTCCACACTATATACCTAGCTTGTGCCCCAGGCATGAAATTCTTACTTCCTGGCATTTATTTGGTGAATTTACCTATCTTTGATATGTATGATGCTTTCAGCTTCTCTGAAGTCAGTATTCTATTTTGCTAATGGCTTGTATGCCACTTTTTGATAAAATGCTACAATATGCACTGTTATTTTTCTGTATTTCTCCAGAGGTCTCAGTATAACAGATGAACCATCATGTATCAATGAGAATATTCAATTAGTAATACAGATAATATGGCAGGACTAAAACCTTACTTTGTTGTTTGGTATTTTTAATCCTAAAGTGGGTAATACTTGGTTGCATTAGACAGCATTAACTCAGAACTTTTACAGAAATATAACACATAATTTTCAGAAGAGCAAGTCTTTCCAACTACATGTGAGCAGGCTCATAGAATATGAGACATAAGAATGTTGCTAATTGCAGTCTAATTATCACTGAATTGAAGAATCTTTGCTGCATTGTAGGACCCAATTGTCCATTCAGCATGTGCACATCTAGGAGAGGAGAAGAAATATCTGTGAAGGTTTGATCAGAGATGTCTGCTGATGTTTATTCTATTCTCTTTCACAATAATAATTAAAAAAAAAACAACTGAAAAACAACACCCAAACTAAAGCAAGGCTGTTCACTCACAGGGTCTGCTGAAGCACTACAAAGACACCAGAGAAGTTTTGTGAAAGGATTTACTTCCATTGGGTTTGCAAACACAATGCCATCAATCTATCCCGGATGGGGTGGTTTGAATAAATTTATAATGCAAGGGCTTTTACACTTGTATTTGCACTTATATCTCTTTCTTCCAAGGAAAGATCTAGGCTCTTGTGATCTGAGATTATAGAACAGGAAAAAGGCAAAGAACAGGGTACATCCTAATCCCATATTCTTTCTGTGAAATCAGTCTTCCTGGCTACTAAAGGCTCAACAGAAGTACTGCTTGAACTACAATAATTAAATTGTTGTGCATGCAACTTCTTCATTAACTTCATAATTTTTAACAGCCTGAGATGACTACAAATTGCCCATCTCTGATGTCAGTAACTTAAAATGTGTAACCTGCAAAATTGATGCCACACAATTATTTTGGAAGATAATAACTTTTTCCAGTGTGGACTCACATCAAGGAAGCCAGAATGTCTTGGATTGAGGCAAGGTTAATTAAATACAAAGTCATCTACATTATCAAATGCTGTATAAAGGCAAACTGCAGAAGAGAAATGGTTTTCTTTGGTGTGATATGACTAGCAAACTGTTTGCAAGGACACGAAGGAATCAAAAAAATACTGTTTAGCATGTATTCCAATGGGATATATGTTTCAGTGTCTCTATGTCAATGCAGCAATGTGAAATTTTTTATTTCTTGTGTTTACTACCTTTCATCTAGACATCATCTTCACCAAAGGACTTTTATTTCTAGTTTTTCCCATCTTGAAGATGAAAATAAGATTAAAAAGATCATATTTAAGCAGCAAGTGGAATGATATTTCTTCTGGAACAATTACTATGTATCTTTCAGGCAGAAAAGAAGGAAGTTAAGCTGCTGCTAGATGCATACAGTACATTTCTGAACTTCTAAATTGTTCTTTTTTAACATCATTGTTCTTGGAAGACAGAGGGGAGTTAGTATTGGTCAAAAACCAAGGAGAGCTAATGCACATATTTTATGTGTAGAGTCCAAAATAGCTCCCTGAAATTTCATTCTTAAAAGAAATTTCATGATGCATATAAACAACTTTATTTACAGAAAAAAATGTTCCTGACCCTCTGTGTTGGTTGTGATTTGAGCTTGCTGCTTGCATAGTGCATTAAATGTAGGCAAAGAAAGCAAATTATATGCTATAAATAACTTGTCAAATCATATCCTGTAAAGTATTGCCAAGCAGTCTTGATACAAACTGATGAATCAACAAAGGATTTTAAAAGAAAACTTAGACTCTGTTTACTTATGGTAAAGAAATTAGTGAAAAAACCCCAGAACATAAAATTAAAGATCAATCCCCAAGTGAATATTTCTCCTTGCACACAACAGAAATTTGATTAGCTCTAACTTTTGGAGATGCAAAAAACTTAAACTGGGTTGGGTACTTTTTGTAAATTAAGAATACATTTAAATTGTAACACTGTTTATACTAACAGGCATTACAGAAAATATCAAACCTCCCAAAAGATGTTTTATTAAATCTTTCACTTTTTCTACCAGAAATAAATGTGTTAGATGCAGTTTTGTATTATGTGAAAACTTAAAAACATGTTTTATACAATATTAAAAGAAAATGTATACTTGGCTGCGCTGCACCTAAAGCCTGTAATCTGGGAACATGCTAAGATCTCTAGGACTGATTGTTCTGCTCTGTATAATTCTGGTTTATAATCTAAACAACTCAGCTATGATCTGATAGTGTGGAAGGTTAACTTGCCTCTGTATTCATTAAATATGTATTTGATTAGACCTTCTAAGGAAGATTCAAATCAAACTTCTTCATGGCGTTTTATATTCCAATAAAACAACAAGTGAAAGCTGAAAGCAAGCCAAAGGGAAGTAATAAAGTGAAACTATAAATACAGACTTAAGTATTATCTATAGTTTCTATATTGTTGGTCCTTCTTCACCCTGAGCTGCTCCATGGTGAAGGCCCTGAGCCATTCTTCTGGTGGTGAGGCTCCTGGGTTGCTCATCTGGGGGTACTCCCTTTATACAGTCCAAATTCTGGGTATCCTGGGAGGTGTATTCCTAGTTTGTATCTGAAGGAAGGATGCCTTCATTCTCATGCTTCCTTTGATAGCATAGAGTAAAATGTTTGGAAGTGTGGTAGTCAAGGTAGACCTTAGTGACAAAGATGGATATTATGTTTAGTAGAGCAACGCGAACTTGTATGTACTTGCATATCCATCTGCACATACCTGCTTGATTAATAGATTATTATTATAAGATTTTGAAACTATGTTTGGGGGGACCATAACAACGATCAAAGGGCACTTGAAGTTATGCCTAGGGAGGATTGTAACAATAATCAAAAGCAACTGGGATCCATGCTTGGGTGAAATCAA
>NW_008676713.1:0-1211 GCF_000695815.1 Acanthisitta chloris | reverse complement strand
GAGAAGAGTATAAAATGTATCCATCTCTGATCCATGGAGGAGTCAGATTTGGGTCTGTAACCCGACTCCCAGAGCTCTTCAATAAAAGCACCCATATAATCATTCCGTGATTGTGTTATTTTCTACACTAACACCTTGGGGTGGGAGTTTGGTGGTTGCATATACTACTTGTCTGATGTCAAAACTTGGGGTGATCTTTGGCTGATGATATGGATATGCAGTTTTCCACAGTGGGAATTTTTGTTCAAATACGTTGACTAGGATATGCTAACCCAATCTCACCTCTGCCAGGCCTGGAATTAGCACAAATTCATTTCTTTTGTTCCTGTCTCAAGTTGTCACCGTGTTGGCTAGCACATCTTATCTCAGGGTAAATCCTTTTTGTGGCCTTAACAGTGTTTGAGACAGGCAAGCTATTCTTTAATTCCTTACAATACCTTATGGCAGGATTCAGGCATGCTCCCTGGTATCTCATTGCATGCCAAGACATACCTGGAGTTGTACATAATCAGAGGACCATAAAACATGTTATGCCACCACTAGCCACTTGTGGTGGTAGCTTTATTCTTGATCCATATAGGTAAAATAAGAATCCACTGTTAAACTTTGTGAGACCAAGAACAGTATAAAAGTATGCCAGGAATAACACATATTTCTCATGGATTTACCACACCTTTTGGCATTATCCATCCGTTACTTAGTCACATAAAACCCCACACTTAATTCATACTCAGTCTTTTCATCTTTCTTTTTCTGTGATTTAGGAGAGTTTTGTGAATTCTCATTGGAAGCTTCTCTGACAGCACAGGTAACTGCTGGATAGATTTGTCTACATACCCAGCATTTCCTGGTGACTAAATGACTCCCAACTGATTTGCCAATGTTGGGCTTAGGACCAAAACTTTATTTTTCCTTTCTATGTTTTGTCCTCTAGGTGCAGTATAGGTGAGGAATATTCTTTATTTTTGACTAACTTAATGGAACTGCTACAGGTTCCAAACAGCCACATATACCAACAAAAACATGCTGATTTATCACAGAAGTTTCCTTCAGCTGTCATGAAAGAAGTATTATGGTGTAACCAAAATCCTACAATGAAAGAAGCCTCAGAGAAGATGGACACAGGCAATGTGCTTGTAATTCTTGGGGAAGAGTACAGAGAGTGACAACAGCTGTTACAAGGGAAGCTGAACTTAGAAAAAAAAAAAAAA
>NW_008676712.1:0-221 GCF_000695815.1 Acanthisitta chloris | reverse complement strand
CAGCTCATCTGCACTGCGAACTCCAGCTGGGGGGGAAAGGGGGGTCAGCACCCCGAAAATGGGGGAAAGGGGGCTCAGCACCCCAAAAATGGGGGGTCAGCTGCCAAAAATGTGGGTCTAGGGAGGGTTAACCCCCAAAATTGCCCTGCAAGAGGCTCTGTAAGGGCCTCTGCCCCCAAAACTGCTGTGCAAGGGACTTTGCACCCCCAAAACTTCCTGCA
>NW_008676711.1:8379-10666 GCF_000695815.1 Acanthisitta chloris | reverse complement strand
AATAATTATAATAATAATAATAAAAAATCCTATTAGAAACAATAAGGAAGCACTGAGAGTTTGAGTATTACACTCTTCAAGTATGCTGTTCGGATTTTTTAAATCTGTGAATATACATATATTAAAAAAAACCTTAAAAGTGCGACCAAGGGCTTCTGCTTAAAGGTTAAGTATCTCAAGGACTACTTCAGAATACTGTAGCACAACTGTGCAGTTACTGTGCATGGCATGAGGCTTCCACTCCACACACTCAGCCAAGTTAGCCAGAAGGTTACTGAAGTCAGGTTAGCGCAACGGCGAACCCAGATGCTGAGCTGGGAAAGAGATCCACACACTGTTGGCCTTTTTTTTTTTTCTCTTGTTAAGGAAAGAAACCACTCTGAACGCATACGTTTGGACATGGAATGTGAGCAGACTTCACAGTAAAAGTTTAGTGTTACAGGTTTGCTGTGGTACCATCGTTCAAGGCTGTGCACTAGATCGAGCTTTGCTCATCTTAAGCTACCCACGGTCTCTTCTTCCTGACAGGTTTAGTACAGTAGTTCAAGCCACAATTTGAATTGCCCATTGGTATGCTCCGAATTTCTGTCACTTTATTCGTTTTTCTTTTGTACACCTTTAAAGAACCTTAAGATTTGCATCCAAAGAGAACCATGCTACATAAAAATTATCCAGGATTCTCGCCAAAAGAGTTCTTGAATAAAATCTAAAAAATACTATTGCAATGCATCTCGCAGAGAAAAAACGTTATTCTAAATGTAAACAAATTCACTCGGACACTTTCGGACTCGGGCGCGGTGGCTGCTGCCTGATCCTGGCCACGGGGGCTCACCCACCATCATCTGGGGGGGGACAAGAACCGTTCCAAGTAGCCGCTGATGGCGTCCCAGTGCTTCCACAAAAAGGCAATGAAAACCACGAGAAATAAAGTGCTGAACGTCCTATTGCGAGTCTTCATCAGGGGCACGACGCAGTTGGCCACGGTGGAGACGAAGACGAGCAGGACAGCCATGACAGCCAGGAGGATGTTGATGAACTTCCCCAGCAGGTTCCTGGCCGTGGCGTTCTCCAGCCCCTCCAGCTGTACCACTTGCTGCTGCTGCTGCTGCAGCTCCATCTTGGAGATGCGGGTCTGGCAGGCTTCCAGGGCCTCCTGCGGCAACGAGAGCACACGCTGGGGTGGCAGCACCACAGAGGCTGTGCTGGCACCACACCAGGCCAGGGCCACCCTCCCCTCACCTCTCCTGTGCCCAGCTCACTCCTGCAGAGGGGGCAGAGAGCTGTGCCCTTCCTGTGCCCCGGGGTGAGGAGCCCCTCACTGACAGGGCAGGCTGTAACACTACGGCACCTCAGCAGGCCCAAGGGGCTCTGCAGGGAGATGCCAGGGTGGGCAGATGTCAGGCCTTGCTCCAACACACCCTTCAGCTGCCACCTGGCACCATCAGCACCAGACCCTGCCACAGTGCCACGGCCAGCCCAGACCTGTGGGACCCACAGAGGAGGGTGTGACACAGCCTCTGTCCAGAGCTGGGGCTACCCAGCCAGCTCTCACTTCAGCTGCGGGTCACAGAGGCCACTGAGAGGACCGAGGTGCTGTGCCTAGTCAGAAATCTTTGCATTCTTCCCCTCCTGCAACATGCATTCCCAAAGACCGAGGTGCTGTGCCTAGTCAGAAACCTTTGCATTCTTCCCCTCCTGCGACGTGCATTCCCAGAACCTTCCACTTCCAGCACTTTGCTTGTGCTTCTCCAACCCCTCTGTAGAAAACTAGTTGAGCTGGCAGAAAACAAAGTCAACAAAAATAACAACCCGAGGCTCAGCTGTGTTCTGCTTGCTCTGCGCGCTGTGAGCTCAGGGAAGGGCTGAGAGCACCAGGGCTGGGGCTGCACAGCTGCTGTGGCAGGAGGAAGATCTCCCCCAGACTGCCACAAGCTGTGGCACTGGCACAGCTCCAGGTGACACTGCGAGGGCTGGGAAAGATGTCTGGGAGAAGGATAGGAAGTGTGAGATTTGTGGAACTGCCTCCAGGAAGAGGCAAAGCAAAAGGAGGTGGAAGCAGAACACTATCTTGTAGAAAACCACCTCTCCTGACTGGGGGGAGATTTTGTCAGACCTTTTCACCAGGCTGAACCTCAACTGGACCAACCTGACCTGCAGCAAAACACTGGCCACATGCAGCACCTGGGGCTAGGCAGAAGGGAAGAGGTTTTAAGGCTACTAACACAATTAAATACTTCTGTTCTTGAAGATATGGAGTTACAATTTTTCCACTAATCCTCCCTCAGAG
>NW_008676711.1:3960-8329 GCF_000695815.1 Acanthisitta chloris | reverse complement strand
GCAGGAAGCAGCAGTCTCCCTCAGACTGATGGCTGGGACAGGAACCAGGACTGTTCCTCTAATCAGCCCATGCTCTGGAATAGCTTTTCATGCATGAACACTCAGCACTTACCTTTTCCCCAGCAATGCTGAGAAACAGGCTGGCCCAATTTGCAAGTTTACACTAGGAGTGCTGCATCATAAAATGCAGATGATTTTAAATAAAGCTACTGAGAAACACCCACTTCAATTGAAGTTTTCACCCTTACTTCTTCCTGCTGTCTGAAATTGGAGAGGAGAACATAACCTGACCACTGTAACACCCCCAAGGGAGAACCTCTTGTTTGTGCTGCCAGAGGCCATGGCACCACTGACCACAGACACTGACTCATTCTAACTGAGGTCATTGTCACCTGTTACATTACTCATTGCACCATGGCTGGGGAGGTCAATGAAACACCAGAGCTTCTCCTCAGTCACAGCCCCTGAAAGTACAGGGCAGAACTGCTCAGCTGCCCAGGAAGGACGTTTGACTCAAGGGGACTCGCAGAGGAAATCACCTGGCTGAAGCACCTCAGGGGAGGAAAGAGGGAGAACTTTGACCTACAGTTCTCTGCTCACACTATAAATACCTCACGTCAGATCAGAACTGAGATGTCTGCTGAAACCAGCAGAGCAAGTACTTCAAATGGACAAGGGACCTGTTTCTGAACACGTCTTTCAGGGTCAGCAGCTTTGCTTTGTGGAAGAGCCTCCGACTTTGTGATCTGTTTCACAGCTTTTTTTACACACTGGAAGAAGCTTCCCTTAAAAAACACCTCCTTATTTGGGCAAAGCCAACAGAAAGAACTGTTTCCTGAGTGAGTGCAGTGCACACACAAAGACATTTTTCCTTAGACCTACATCCCCCTGCTGTAAAATCAGTGACACAGAACCACACCCCAGGGCCTGTGCACTGGGGATATACTGTAAAACAAGTGTTTGGGTCATAGCCTGTGGGTGTCTGACACCCTACAAGGTTTCCTGCACACAAAGTGGATGTTGGGTCCTGATGTGAGCTACACCTGATGCACACACTCTGCTCTGGCCCAAGGAGTGACCTCCTCAGCGAGGGGCACGGCCCTGCTAGGCAGAGGAGGTTACCAGGAGAGAGACTGAGGGTCAGAGATGGAACAAAGGCCCTTCTGGAATGCAGCAATATGCTGTTTAGCAGTAAAGCTATGAGGATTAAAATCAAATACTGAGGCACAGGAATGAGTTCCAGAGAGAGCAGGCAAGGGCAGGACGTGTGTCCTCGTTCTGTCACCCACCTGGATGTCCCGGGCTCGCTCGTAAGACTGATAGGCAATCTTCTCCTCCATGCTGGCCAGCTCCTGTTTTAGATTGAGGATCTCGTTCTGGTGGAGCTCAGTCAGGTCATTTAACTGCTCTTCGAGTCTTTCACATCTAGAAATGACAAAACATGGTACAGTGGCTTTAATGGGAAGAGGACAGAGTGACATCAGTGATAACTGAGCAGGGAGCACCACGGCCTCAGCCTCGGCCAGTACAGTGTCCCCTCCATGGAATGAGTCCTTCTACCAGTAAACTCAGGTGATCCTGTTCCCATCCTGGAGAAAAACACATCATTACATGACAACTGTCAAGTGATGCAAGAAATCAAGGATAGAACTAGAATAGAATTAAGTTATTCCCCAGACTTTTGTGTAAACCCAAGAGTTCCCTTCAAATACCAGAAGCTCTTCAGCATTTTCATCTACACTTGGAAGAGTAACGGGCATAAAAATGACATGTGACTGATGGCTCAGAGAACATGTTTGTGTCTGATCTCTGCATGAGGTCACATGGATCTTTGACTTGTTTTTTTCTTTATCTCCCATGAATGATGCAACTCAGCAAGCAAATGCCATCAACTCAGAAATAAGAAGGACACGTGAATCACTAACCTGCAGGCTTATTTTTCAGTATGCTCCAGGTGAATGGACTGGGAGCAGTCCTGAGGAAAAGGACTGCCCCCCAAAAATGAGTTACTACAATTCTGAGAGATAATTTTGCTCCTTGTTGATGGAGTTTTAACTCTACTTAAATAATAGCTCCATAATGTTATTTTAGCACTTTGAAAACATATCAGGGATACTCAGCATTTGTCTGCAGCACTTTGTTTTTGGAATTCAAATCCAAATTCACAAGCAGCTCATGCCTCAACAGCCTTTCAAAAAAAGCAAAGTGTTTCTCTTCCTTCCAAGAGGTAACCCTACACAGAGAGCTAGGCCACAGCCAAGTGAGACCACCCACACCATCCTGTCCCTCTGGGCTCTGGTGGTAATGAAGGTGTGGGCACAGCTCTGGTGGCCACTGGGCTTTTTCCACTCTTAATTTCCACTGTTTGCTCATTGTAACAGGCAGAAAAAGCTTACCACAGAGCCCTTATCATCTGAACCTTGACACTGATAACCGAGAGATTTCTAGGGAATTAACCACTGAGATAACTCCTTGTTTAAATTTCACTTTCCTTCTGACTCCACCTGATTTTAATTCATACAAACACAGATAAAATGAATCGACAATATTTATCTAGAACTAAGAATTTAAATGCAAGACACAATTCTTGCTTCTGGTTGGTCAGGTTTTATCACTCTTTTTTTTTTTTTTTTGGCGGTGCTTCACAAGCTAAATATTCAGAGTCTGTAGGCAAAAACTAGCCCTTAAAAACAGTCTTGGGGTTTTGTTTTTAACAGACAAGTCTGAAGGGAATTTATGTTCCCAATGCAATCCTGCTCTAAACTAAGGAGAAGTCAGACACAGCCTGACAACCCCCAGCAGTAAAACACAAGTGGTCAAGCAGCAGTGAGAGCAAGAGAACTGCCAGGCAACACAGCTCAGCCCAGAAAGGAGCCACGAGAGCTGTGCAACCAGTGCTGGGACACACTGGGGAACTGGTTTCCCAAGGCTGACAAGGGAATGGCCATGTGAGGACTGCCTAATGAAGAAGGAGCCCAGATAATTAAAACTGCCATTCATTCCCACACAACTTCAAAACAACAACTTGACAACAACCAAGAAATCACAACTGAATCCACTCCAAGTCCCAAAGGCAGCGGCAATTACTTGAAATCTATTCAGTTTGTTAATACATGACAAAATTCTCTAGTGGGTTTATTACACAAAAAGGGACTTAAGCTTTTCTGGAAACAACATGATTGTGCCTTTTAACCTTCTCTCACTAAATGCCCTTCACAAAGCAGCTGTCATGAGGGCTAAGATGATACACATCCCTCTAATGCAACTTGGCAGCAGTGCCCTGAATAACCAAATCCCACTTTATTTCAGGTATGGAAAACTCCTCTTTGGAGTCCAAGAATTATTTTTTCACCAGTTAAAAAGTGAAATTTCTCCTTAAAATTACCAGCCTCTACATGAAAAGCTCCAGCACAGGAACTTTTCTGTGCAGCAAACCAATGTGGCCTGTCACAAGTGCTGCAGAGACCAGTAGAGCTGTTCCTGTGGGCACAGCACACTGCTGGGCTGCTTGGCTCATGGGTGGGATGTGGGAATACTTTGGTTTTGAGATTCCTAAATCAGAGGGTTGGTCTGAAAAAGGTCCAGAAACACAGTTATGACCATCTCATTTTTTTTTAAGAGCTTTAAAGGCATTTGAAAGGAATAGCTGGAAAATACACAGCTAATACAATGCACGGCAAGGAGAGATGTGACAAAAACTTATTTATCTGCACTCAGTGCTCTGGTGAGTAAAGAAACTGACCAAACTGATGCTACAAAGACCTCTGTGGGACACTGGAGTTAAACACTTAGTCTTCACACCTCTCTCAAGATGGACTTTATTTTTATAGCTATGTCATACAAACTTTCATGTGATCTTAATTTGTCATGAACTTGTTTATTTGTAATATACTCCAAGTCTTGTACCTAGAGGATACATGAGGGACAGAACTTGCCCCTGAGCTGCTCTTGGTGCCCACATCCCTGTACTTCCAGCTCCAAGCCTCTCTGGGACAGCTTAGCCAGGACATTTCTGTGCCTTCCTGGCTGGGTGAGCACCTGCCTGGCCCAGCATGCTGCCTCCACCACCCAACCATGTTCCAGAACAGCCTTGTCAACCCTCCCAGACCTCAGAGCTTCAGCTCATTTGATATGTTTTAGAACACATCATAAGAACAGACTGCAGTCTGACAATTAGATTACATCAAAATCAGACAAATGGAAGCACCAGTGACTAGTGTTTTGGCTGATGGATTTCTCCTGACAGCAGCACGAGAGACCTAAATGCCCTTTCCAGGGATGTCAGGCTTGGGAAGAAACCCAAACCCTTGGACTGGCCACACTCCAAATCTATGAGCTCATGATTTCACCATGTACAAACAGGTTCCTG
>NW_008676711.1:0-3926 GCF_000695815.1 Acanthisitta chloris | reverse complement strand
CTTCAGTCTCAATAGCACAGAAAGTCCCTGCTATTATCAGTAAACAGTCACCACCTTCCTACAATGAGATAAGCAACAGGCCAGTTGAGCACCTCTCCTGGAGCAAGAGAACATGACGAGGCCCAGGCGCCGCCAGAATCTTCCTTCCTCCGTGACTCAGCCCTGGTGGAGCACTCCCTGCTCCAGGGCCAACAGGAGCTGGGCAGCACAGCACAGCCCACCCAGCCTGGCTCTGGGGCCAGGCCAGGCCACCCTGGCAGCACCAGGGCAGCAGAACTGGAGTGACTGCTCTAGTGAGTCCCTGCCTTGGAGATGGTTAGCAAACCGACAGCTACGGCAAGATCTGGAAGCAGGAGGAGGAGATGGAGGAGGTCATGGAAAACCTGCAAGGCAAGCCATGGCTGAGAAATAAAAGCTGCACAAACATGCAGGGAAAACACCATTAGAACCTGCAAAAAAGTTGAACATCTAAGAACAAGGAGAGGACAAAGACCAGGTGAGAAAATGTCACAGCACATGCCTTGTATGCAGTCAGTGTCACCTAACCAGGTAAAGGCTTCTCCAAAATACTATTTTTTTGGAAAAGTCTAACTGTGTTTGTTTTTGAAAGCTTCTCAGAACCAGAGCAGAGTTAGGAGGCTTTTATAGCTTTTCAAGCCAGTTATGACTAGTCTGAAGCTCCAGCCTCCCAGCATCAAACCACAACCTCCTTTCCCATCTTTTGATTCTTTTCTGAAGAGAGCTGAGGGACAGGAGAGGTTCCAGTTGGAGGAACAGGTGACACTCCTCCCTGCCAAGGCAGCAGCACCCTCTGCCCTTGGACACATCATGTCACCTTCCAGCTCCTATGGAGAGAGCTTTTATCTACATGACAGTTCAAAATACAGAAGCTATCAAACAAAGATCCAGATTTGTACAGTCAGCTACTCATCTCCCTGCGACCCATGAGCTCTAGCTGATGGTGCAGTTACCTGCAGAGACAAGGGCACTGAGTGTGGTTTAACTGGTCCTCTTTAAAGGTCACACCTTTCGTTAATTTGCATCAACATTCCACATGGCAGGTCTAAATGACTCTTTTTAAGCTTTGATAAGCCAAATGCAGGTTCTCCTGGGAGCTCTTCACTCCAGGCTGCCTTGGTTTGTGGCTGGGCCCTGGGCTCACCTGGAGGGAACACTCCACAAAGGTTAACAGCATGGGACAGCTACGACTGCACGGTGCATTAGTGTGGGTCCTACATGAGCTCTGCTCAGAGGTGTCAGGCAGTCACCAGCCAGTTCAGCTGACAGCACACACTGGTCCCCAAGATCTCTGTTTTACTTTCAGGCCACTCCTTCAGCTGTGCTGTGCTTGCACATAGCATCCCACCACGAACTGCTGCTGCTGTGTGAAACAACAACCTACACAGCGACAGACAACAGCACCTCTCTGCTGGGGAGCAGGAGATCAAGCTCCATGACACTTTGGGAAGTGACTTGATGACAATGAGGCACCAGGAACCAAAGTTGCTGTGCTGGGCACTGGTTTCAGTCAAACTGCTGATTGTTGCAAAGCAGGATTAGAAAGTGGTGTAGCTCTGGCTTTATCTGCCCAAGCTCTGCAAAGCACACAGGAAGCTTGCTGTCTCCACCAGATCCTAGCAGGTTAAGCCTTTCCCAGTGTTTTTCCAATGATCTGCCACCAGCATGTCTAAAGAGCTGTAGGGCAACTCCACGTAACATTGTGCAAACCAACACAGCAAGTGGCACAGGGCACTGCAGCAAGTCTGTCCCCACCCCAGCAATTCATTCCCCCGAACCCTGCCACTGTGGGGTGAGCAGAGAAGGAAAGGGATACCCTAGTCTTGGCACATGGGCAAGATCAAGTCTTTTTAGAGAACCCTGGAATGTTTCTTTCTCTGCTAGACACAGATCAGACTGTTGGAGGAGGCAGGGTCAGGGTACTGCCCATGTGTAGTTCCCTGTATCTTGCCCTGACCCAAACCTTTGCAGGATTCATGCTGGGCAAAGCACTGTCTGGTTACAGTAACTGCATTGATGCACTTCTAGTATTGCAACACCTTTCTAAACCTCTTTGGCTTGACTTCTTATCTTGAAAACACCATGAAACAACCTTTTTTCCTCACTATTTCTTTCTTGTACAGACAGAGATAATAATATTTACAGAAGACAAAGCTGGGATGGAGAAAGTCTAAGAAGACCACAAAGCTTCCCACGCAAACCAGGCTGCTGGGAAGAGCCTGCTGAGCAGTCCCATCCCTGGCTCTGGTGCTCTGAGGTCACAGCACAGTGAAACCACAGTACATACCTGTACCTCTCCTCCTGCAGGGTCTGCATGATCAACGTGTAATCCCTCTGGTAGCGAACCTTAAGGTCCTCAAAGGATTCTTCCAGTCTTGCCTGCGTCTCTCGAATTTCTTGAATCTCATGCAGTATTGCATCAAACCCTGAGCTCTGCATATCCAGAGTGTTTGTTTTGGAGCTGGAAGCTCCCACAGGGCCTCCCGTTGTGCTGTTGGCTCCCACTGAGCCCGATGTGGCACTGGAGCAGTCCTCTTCACTGCCATATTTTGGGCTTGACTGAAAGTTCTGAATAACACCTAGACCTTTGCCTGTCCCATCATCCTGGCCTTCTTCTAAGGAGTCTTTCAGATTAGCAATGTTGTCTGCACTCCCAAACTTGTTCCTTATGAGGGAGGCAATTTCCCGGGGTTTGGACACCACAGCCCCTGCTGCTGAATGCGTGGCCTGGGAGAAACTGGAGAGCCCACCTTTTACACTGTCTACCACTCCCTCACTGAAGCCAGTGACTTTTGCTCCCACATCTTTCAAACCCTGATGCATATCCCTGAAGACATCCTTCGGCTGCCGAGGGATCCCATTCTGTTCGATCTCGCGCAGCTTTCGATGGTAATGTTCTAGTTTCTTCTGCAGCTGCAAGATGGTCTGGGCTGACTTTTGATTTTTCTTCTCAAACACTTGCTTGATGCGGGCGCTCTGCTGCTTGTCTGCGTTGTTGGCCAATTTCAGGTACTCTGCCACGTTGTCGTCGCGGGCCGTTTGCTCGATTTTGATCTGCTCTGTCAGCTTCAGGATCTTCTGCTGCAGGTGTGTGATGGCCACTTTGGTGCGCTGTGGGTCTGGGGTCCCGTCCACAGAGTCGGTGTTGATGCTGCCATCAGTGCTGGAGGCCACGGCACTGGAGGTCTGTGCCAAGCTGCTGACTTCCAGCCGCTCGATCTAGGCAGGGAGAGAGACAAACGTGAGTGCTGATCACCAGCTTCACCAGTAGAAAACCTTTCCTTCTTTATGCCAACCAACTTGACAAATGGATGCAACTCTGCAAAAATACACCTTTTCACAGCTGCCCGGAAGATGGGATCATAAATCATGGGAGCTTCATGTGTTTTATAGACATCTAGTAAAAGCTAAAAAAAAAAGAAAGCAAACTCCCTTATACTTGAGTCCACTTCATGGCCTCAAACAATCCAAAACTCAAGCTCAAACGCACAGCAGGGCACTGGAGCTTGGCAAGCCGAGCACTCCAAGGCATGGGCACAAGGGCAGAAGCTCCACCAGCTGCACAGTGAAGAGACCAGGAAGGGAACTGAGAGCAGAAGCCACACGATTCAAGCGCACAGCAACACCCAAGTCATTCCCAAGGCTTTCCCTGTTTGTACAGCAGTAACCGTGAAACCTCTCCCAAAACAACCCACCTACCATGCTCACTTCTAACAGGCACGCGAGGCAGCCGAACGCACACCCCGGCGAGAGGGAGGAAATCAGCGAGTTTCAAAGGAGAGATACCGCTTCGGGGCAAAAAAAAAAAACCCAAACCCGAATTCAACGCTGTTTCAGCCCAAGCGAACGCGGCCGCTCCCCGTACCTGGTCCCGCCGGGGCAGCAGCGCCCGCTCCCCGTGCATTGCT
>NW_008676710.1:41911-49964 GCF_000695815.1 Acanthisitta chloris | reverse complement strand
TGATTCTATGAAAACCTTACTGTTTTGCAGTACTTTTTGTCCTCCTTTTTTTTAAAACGACAAGTTTTTAAATACAATGAAAACGTTTAGCCACACTCCATGTAAGAATATCTCATAAAAAACAATTATTGTTTCGCCTATTTAGGAATATTGAAAGTGACACCACGATCCCACCCGCTGGTCAGCCCACATACAAACTGACATGTGGTTTGTCATTGCTGAATTGTCTAATCCAAACATAAAATTGGTATTTTAATTTTGTCTGGGTTCAGTGCAGCGTGAAAGGAAAGGCGCCCAGGCAGGATGAAATTTCTTGGGTCCCCCCACACCTTCCAGGCGATGACAGCTATTGCTTTAAGTACTTGCCATTAACAACCAGTCACAATGTTAGTGACAGGATGTTACTAGCAGTTACTTAAAGTGATAGATGTTAACATTTTTCTGCTCTTTATGACTCACAATATACCCCAGTCAGAATATTTTAGGAGCTGAACATACGGCGCTAGGTCAAAATGCTGAAGATTGTGGAGCCACTGGTTGAGGTGCAGAATGAGATGTGTCATTTGGGGAACATTAGGTCAAAGAGAATCCATGATAAGGAACTGCCATGGATTAAAGATTAAGGTTCACCCTTTCAACTATTTCACAGAAGGTGAATTTCTCCAGCATTGGGACATTTTGCTCTTCCACATATCAGACAGCCTCTGAAATTAAGCCTTTGATGTTAACATCTTTTAACAACTCTACCAATGAAATACAGATTAAGAAAAGATGCTTTGATCCAATTTTAGAACAGCATAGACCACATTCACCTCTGTACACATGGACAAGCTACCTTGTGAAGACTCAAGTGCAGGAAAGTACTCTTACAGGAACAACACTATAAGCATAATGTTAAGCACCTGTGACTTCTGACTGTGGGTAGATGTACTACACTGCATAGGGTCTAGAGACATAAACACTGTGAAAAGGATACAAGAAAAATTTCCTACAGAAAAGGAAAGCAAGAATTTAATTGCTCTTGTGTCCTGCAACACGTACCTGACCAACTCAAGCAATCAGACTATGACCCAAGCCTTGCACAATAATAATTACATTTGATTATATTAATTACATAAAGTCAGAACAGGCTAGAGATAAAACAACAGCAAGACCTATCAGCAATAATCAGTAGCCTATCACATAAAAATACCATTTGTAATTGTGAATCTACTTTGAGAGGAAATAAACTTCAGAAGACTTATAATCCCATGATCTAGGCCAAAAAGAACTTTCCAAGTGCATGCAAACAACATTCGTAACAGAAAGCTTTCCAGTTGTTGGCCAAGAATTCAAAGTAAACTCCTCCTTCAAAAGCAGAATTGATTCATAGCTCTGAGAAGCTGTCAGACCACCTACCTTCAGTATCATCCTGCAGGTCCCCAGGCTGCTCTGCTTTGCTCTTTGTGGGAGACAAAGGTTGA
Organism: Acanthisitta chloris; assembly: GCF_000695815.1. Classification (NCBI taxonomy): domain Eukaryota; kingdom Metazoa; phylum Chordata; class Aves; order Passeriformes; family Acanthisittidae; genus Acanthisitta; species Acanthisitta chloris. Next base: position 48,501 of record NW_008676710.1, on the reverse strand, counting down.
CCTTTTTGTTCCGATCCTGCTTTAAGCATAAAAAATTATATATTACATATATTATTTTGAAACTGTTTCATTGTATCAAATATTACTGTGTGTGATACCACAACTGTGAGTACATTTTATCTCAGCACTCCATTCAGTACCCAAAGCCTATCTTTCTGTCATGAAAATTAATTACTGCATCATCTGTTATAAAAGCCATAATGGGTATCTTTCAGCTTGGGCTGGACTTTCCCTGAATTTCATATGGCAGTAGTGCAGAAAACTCATACTGAAATAACATACTTCGCCACAAGCTCTCAATCTCTTCAGAAATAAATTAAAAAGAAAATGTTTTAATTTGTAGTTCTAAACATAATATTTATTAGACTGCATTATGGAACTGTGGCTAAATAATCTGAATGAAATGATTTTTCCCTCTCAGCTCAATTCTCCATTCGCTGTTGTAACACAATAACAAATGAATATTGACTGAATTTAGCAAGGAAATGAAAGGTAGGGAAGCAAGTTTGATAGAGAAGAAGAGTTTTACAGTCTTGAAAGCTTTACAAGATAGAACTGTTCTGGTTGAAAAAAAATCCATTCCAACCTTTCAGCCACTAAGCAACATGAAGATGGAAGAAAAGGAGTAAAAAACGGTAACTGAGGCCAGTTAAGTGTGAGATCTTCATTATATGTAGGGACTGAAGGTCACAGTGTTTAGTACCAGTTGGTAAAACTTTTAAAATTATGAAATTTTTCTACAACATTTTCAAAATATCCTGTAAGGTTAACATAAGGGATGACATTATTGTTTGTTTGCTATGACAGACCTCAAGGCACAAATAGTAGCACAGAAAGGTTGTTAGTACAACAGGGAGGCCAAGCTGGAAATTAAGTATAAAAAGTATTTAGAAATTAAGACATTTAATGAAAGCAGGTCCCCTAATTAAAATAGTCTTCAAACATTTTTGCTTAACCACGAAAGCAGTGACTGGCAGACAATTAAAACTCAATTCACTGCACCTACTGAATGTATTCAGCCACAACAGGAAAACGACTTTCTGTTATTTGACTTTCTGTCAAACCTCCTGATTCCCTGTGGCCAACTGAGGGCTTGGGTGAAGGAGAAGCCAAAAGAGAACATAGTTTTGTCTGTGATGGAAAGAAACCTTGACCACTTGAAACTGGGAAATTTAGAAAGACATATGACCTCACTTGCTTCTCCCTTATTGCCCTGCCATGAGAAAATAAGAATCACTTACTTAGCATTACTTCAAACTGATCAGCTAATTAACAACTTGGAAAAAACTATCTACCTGTGTATTATAAATTGCTTAAGTGTTCTGAAAACTCACAGTGTCTCTTCTGCTGTTCTACGTATCCACACAATCATCTACTCTCTGTCACTGGAGTTTTAAACAGCTCTTGGCAATCAGATGCCCAGTTCTCATATAGGACTCAGCTCTGCTAAGAGCTGTAAATTCTCCCCTTTTGTCTTCTACCCTTCCACAATTACATATATCTAGAACCAAAATGCTGAAAGTTTCCAAGCAGAAGGTATGAAAGCAGTAAGTATGTGGAAAGGGAACTTGGAGGGTCAAGTGGTAGAGTTGAACACAAAGATCCTTGTGGGTCTCTTCCAACTCAGAATATTCTGTGATTCAATGAATATTGTGTTCATTTAAGAGACAAAAAGGGAGTGAATCCTTGGCTTTGCATGGAGCCCAGGGAACTCAAGAACATCCTCTGCCTGCCCTCCTGGGAAACTGGTTATTCTATTGTCCTTACATCCAAAAAATCCAAAGTGCCATGGATTGCGAAGCTGGCAGGACAGCTCAAAATGTCAACAAAAATTCCAAAATGGCTATCTGCATGTGAGTAGTTTAATTCCATCTCACTTGCTTAATTTTATGCAATGAACATCATGCAAAGCAAAACAAACAAACAAAAAAGGCCAAACTAAATATTGCTCTTACAAATTTCTACCAGAATAGAATTTCTGTTTCATTCTAGAACTCCATAGAGCTCAGGGCATGAAGGGCCCTAAGCAATCAGAAACTAGGGCCAGTAACTGCATAGCAGAACAAGCTCTGAGGTTTGGCTTGGTACCAGGCAGTAGATTGTACCCAACAGCACTCATTACAGGACATGTCATGTGTCATGTCATCACAGTTGTTCATCTGAATTTGAAATTCAAACACAATATTTTGAGGAAAACAAGAGTTTTCAAGTGCTAAGAAAATTTTCTTTCTGGAGTGGTGAGAATGTAGGAGTAACCACAAAAAAATACTGTGGGGAAAAATAAAGGCAAAACCTGCCAAATAAAGACACGCTTTGTCAACCCTTTAAAGGGGTTACCCCAGGAGCACTGGTGATAGAGTTCAACAAGAACTTCAATACAAAAGAAAGATCCTGAAAATAAAGGGACTTTTAAAGACTGATTTCTGCCAATACTCTCACTTTCTTTTAGAAAAGAACTTGAACATTTATAGTGGACCATATCAATGTATGGCTTCTTTGGTTCAAATGCCACTCTGAACTACCTGCTATGTTCCCTTTTTTGATTGAGAAAGATTCACATCAGGGGGCTGAATCAATAGGAGTGCTTCAATCAACACTCGCCCCTCTTGTGATGAATTTTATCATCTAACCCATCTGTGAGGCTTCCTCCAGTCCCACATGTCAAATGTCAATCAAGTTTAAGTGCAAATGTCCAGCCAGGTCTTTCAGGACTATCTGAATACATTAGATAATATAACCAACATCTTAATTGACAGCACAAAGACAGAGAGGGAGGAAGCATGCATTCAGAGAAGTCAGGACTGTTACTATCTCAAAAGAAATGATCTTTTTGCACTCTATAAAGAACTTCAAAATGCTCACAAAAGGATGTAAAGGCAGTGTCCCAGGAGAAAAAGATTTCAATCACAATTTCACTGTCTTTTTAGCAGATATTCCTCATTCCAGAGATAGAAAAGGATTTGTGTGGGCTTCAAAATAACATCTTTTTATCATGGTCAAAATACAAGTCTTAACCCTTTCTGCTCTCCCACAGTATGTCCTTCAGAAGAGTTAGCCAAATATTACAGAAATTTTACCTGCAAGTTTCTGTTTAAAAAGAACACACCTAGACAAGTGTCTGAACTGATGATATTAAAAGCTTTTCTAACTGGGATCATTTATGCAAAAAAGGTTTCTGAGCTCTACTGCTGGGAGAAGTTATTCTTCTTTATAGACTAATTCAAAGGGTCAACAAGTCACTTAAATCTCACAGTCCATCCCCTAGTAACATATTCCCCAATCCTCACAACTTCCAAATCTGCTTTGCTGCAAGTGATTGCAACTTTCACCTCAAGAAAAAAAAAGTCTCCCTTCAAAAGAACAGTATCCGAGTGTAAGAGCGTGCACACAGTGGAACATACAGAGAAAATCTGTATTTATACAACTTGATTTTAATGGGACTTCCCTCATCAGGGAGAATGAGATCCTTCGTCCTGCTGTTCTAGCTGGCTGTGGTTTCTAAGCAATGAATAGGTGCTTAATTAGGATATTCAAGATAGAAACAGGATAACCAGCAGAACATTTATTAGGAACAACTATTTGATGGGAAATGACAGTAGTGTGGCAACAGACATACAAATGAGGTCAAAAGGTTTTGGTACCTGGTATAGAGTGAAGCTGAACAGAGAATACAGATTCAGAACTGAAATTCTTTCCTGCATGTTTCTTCTTTTATTTCTGGGGTTTTTTTAATGGTAAGAGAACTAACTTATATCAGTGCATAATAACATGATACCATTGTGTAGGAATCTCCTAAATAGCATGTGCTTCTGTAATTTCCCCATGCAATCACTGCAATTGCACATACAATTACAGCTGTATTAGGGCTTATTTTGCATGCTTCTGGACATGGATATGTGAATCTAGGGGTATAAAAGCAAAGTCCTCCAGAAGTTAAGGTTTAGAACAATATTCCCTTAATAGAGCTTAAAACATTAAGCATCATGACTATGCAGTCTGAAATCACCGAAGGTAAAGGTAGACAAGATTATTAGGTCATCTGGTCCACCTTTTACCTTATTGTAGGAAATCATTCCCAAAGCAAAGCTGAGATGTAGAACTGCATGGGCCCATGCCTGCTATTACTATATCTGCCCTTTTGACCCAAACCATTCTAGCAGCAACTGCAGAGCATATGATAACGTCAGAGAACTTTGAATTAAACAGTGCCATTAAGTCAGCAGCTGCTACAAAATACAGCACCCAGGATAGCAAACTGATGGGTTAAAATTCCATGAGCCAAACACCATTGAAAGAGTGGTGTTGAAAGTGTATATTTAATAAGACTTGGTTATTTTTATTTTTAAATGTTTTTCTTATTCTATTATGTCCCATATATGCAGTGACATTATGTGATTAACACACTAAAATGATCATTTGTGCTTGTTGATATTATAGTATTAATGCAGATATTAATGGATAGAATTTGGCAGATGTAATTAAGATATTCCCTTATTTATTTTAAAGAAAAATCACAGAAAGAAGGATCTTTCTGTGTGTAATGAGATATGTGCACTTCAGGGTGGTAGAAATATAAGACAAATTACTCTCATAATGTATCTTTCACTCAACAATACACACATTCAGTCATCTGTTATTCCTTACTCCCAGTTAATTCTCTAGCTATTCCCGAGGCCTAATCTGGTGTGCACTGAAGCCAATGGACATATTCCCACTGCCTTCAGCTGACACCAAACCAGGCTTAGGGTTTTTTCCTCTAATTCTTGCCACTGGATTTAAGTTAGAACTGATTTTGTAACCTCCAGCTCATCATCTTACTACGTTCTTCAAAGGGTGATTAGCACAGACACAAGGACACACCTCGTTTGTGTCCCTGTATTTCTCAGTGTTTTCTCTTGGTTTGATACTGGCCCTCAGAAACACTCAGCTAAAAGGAAGTCGAAAGCACAGGAATTTAGGTGAAATTTACAACATTTCAACCTCGGCCCAAGGTCCTATACATGTGTGCAGTCTGCCACATGTGCTTTCCAGGAATCCAGCATTTTTTTTTCACTTCAAGCATAAGAATTGGAGAAAAAAAACCCCAAAGCAGATGATGTGATATGGACAGCTCAAAAAATGAGGGTCATCAATATTGGTGCCAACTGCTGACTCCATCTGCTGCAGTCATGACCCATGAAGTCAAGTGGAATGAAGAATAATTATTCAATTAATATCTTGAAGTGGTGACTAGAAGTTACTACTCTATTTCCCCCTTTGAACAGTAAGAAACAGATATCTTTCAAACTTATAAAAAGCTGAGTATAAAAATGAAAACTCCCCTCAATGCAGAAATTATATACATATTTATAGTTCCCACAAACACATTCTACAATCATTTAAAAGTCCTTATAGAAATAGGTCAAAAGGGAATAACTTTAGCATATATGCCACACTACTGGAGCAGATATGCAAAAGATACTTATTTTAAGTCATGTAGGTATTGATTTGTGACAGCCAATGCACTGATTCCCAAAATATCTTCAACTGATAAAGAAATAATGAAGGATGTGCTGTTGAAACTCTGTCATCCTACAAGCAAACCTGTGAGGGCAGCTCTGATCTCATCTATCTCATATGCACAAAGAAAGAGTCAGATATGGAAATATCTTCCTCAAATGACTTAATTTAGTGACAATTTCCCAGAGTAGCTATGCAGCTTCACCTAAATTAATGAAGCTGTGAAGGATACAAGGCAAGAAAGAAGACACTGGCTATTAAGTGGAATTGCACTTCCTCTCAATTCTAATATTAAATGCTTTTAAAAAATCCCCACCAATGTAATTTGCATAATCTCCATAAAAACAACAAGACAAAAAATGCAAAATAATTGGGCTTATAAAAGTATACATGCCATGATAACTATAAAAAATGAAATTGGAAGCGTTAGATGAATACTGCAAATTTAACTGTAGGATTATCTTTGGCAAATGTTTGTTGTATAATGATAGTCTTTATTTTTCTACTTTTATGTATGTACATACAACTATATCAATCACACTAATTGTATTAAAATTTCTGAAAGTTCCTATCCAGTAATCTTGACACAAAAAAGTAATTATAATTATATGTAATAAAATCAACAGGCCAGAACAGCCATAAAAGAATGTGCTAATCCATCAGCATAACACGTATCTATCCGTCTATATCCATGTTTTCACATCTATGCATGTACACCATTCTTCAAGTATTTCTAATTTCTAAGCTAATTAACTGGTTGCATAAATCATCATAATCCATTTGTCTTAAGGACAATCTTGCCAATTTAAGCAGCCAATACACTGCTTCAAAAGCTTTTACCTCTGTGTTTCTCCATGTGGCTCTCTTTTCTGATTCTGTAGCTTTTCATAACAAGAACTGGATGTTACTGCACAGTCACTGGGCTATGATGGGATCAGGGTACCCGAGACCTAGGGGAGAGTGCACATGCCTGGAGCTGTCACAGATGGACACCAGCTGGTTCAGAAGGAGAGGCAGAGGAGTAGGGGTAGTTACGCTCCATATACCACAGGTTCTTCACTGCACAGAAGTCTGCATGGAATACATGTCCA